>NW_028318781.1:4695000-4778359 GCF_062004578.1 Staurois parvus
GATTCGCGCCGAATCCGAAAAATAGCCTAATTCGGACGCGCGAATCGAAATTTTTCCGAAAATGGCGGCTGACATGTGCGGCGACGGAGCGGGGATGTCTGGGAAAGCGCGCAGACAAGGCGCGCTGACCCATAATGCATTCCTCAACGACATGTGATCGCATCAGCCAATCAGCAGCCAGCCAGCTAGCACTGTGTAATGGTCGAGCTATAAATAGCGGCCATTTTGGAATTCTTCATTTGCCTGCAGTCATTGAACAGAGGCAGACCGCTCTGTATTAGGGACAGGGACAGAGTTAGGGCCACAGAAACGATACTTGGGGACAGAGAAACGATACTTAGGGACAGAGAACTATTACTCAGGGACACAGATTTGTTAATTAGGGCCACAGAATCGTTACTTAGGGACAAAGAAACGCTAGTTAGGGACACAGAATTCATACTCAGGGACAGACAGAATTGTTACTGAGTGCCAGAGAATTGTTACTTAGGGCCACAGAAACGTTATTAGGGCCACAGAATTGTTACTCAGGGACAGACAGAATTGTTACTGAGTGCCAGAGAATTGTTACTTAGGGCCACAGAAACGTTATTAGGGCCACAGAATTGTTACTCAGGGACAGACAGAATTGTTACTGAGTGCCAGATAATTGTTACTTAGGGCCACAGAAACGTTATTAGGGCCACAGAATTGTTACTCAGGGACAGACAGAATTGTTACTGAGTGCCAGAGAATTGTTACTTAGGGCCACAGAAAATTTAGTTAGGGCCACAGAATTGTTACTCAGGGACAGACACAGAATTGTTACTGAGGGCCACAGAACTGTTACTTAGGGCCACAGAATTGTTACTCGCACAGACACAGAATTGTTACTCGCACAGACACAGAATTGTTACTGAGGGCCACAGAACTGTTACTTAGGGCCACAGAATTGTTACTCGCACAGACACAGAATTGTTACACAGGGACACAGAACTGTTACTAAGGGCCACAGAACCGTTACTTAGGGCCACAGAATTGTTACTCGCACAGACACAGAATTGTTACTCGCACAGACACAGAATTGATACTGAGGGCCACAGAACTGTTACTTAGGGCCACAGAATTGTTACTCGCACAGACACAGAATTGTTACACAGGGACACAGAACTGTTACTAAGGGCCACAGAACCGTTACTTAGGGCCACAGAATTGTTACTCACACAGACACAGAATTGTTACTCGCACAGACACAGAATTGTTACTCGCACAGACACAGAATTGTTACTGAGGGCCACAGAACTGTTAGTTAGGGCCACAGAATTGTTACTCGCACAGACACAGAATTGTTACTCGCACAGACACAGAATTGTTACTGAGGGCCACAGAACTGTTACTTGGGGCCACAGAAATGTTAATCAGGGCCACAGAATTGTTACTCGCACAGACACAGAATTGTTACTCGCACAGACACAGAATTGTTACTCGCACAGACACAGAATTGTTACTCGCACAGACACAGAATTGTTACTCAGGGACACAGAACTGTTACTGAGGGCCACAGAACTGTTACTTAGGGCCACAGAATTGTTACTCGCACAGACACAGAATTGTTACTCAGGGACACAGAACTGTTACTGAGGGCCACAGAACTGTTACTTAGGGCCACAGAATTGTTACTCGCACAGACACAGAATTGTTACTCGCACAGACACAGAATTGTTACTCAGGGACACAGAACTGTTACTGAGGGCCACAGAACTGTTACTTAGGGCCACAGAATTGTTACTCGCACAGACACAGAATTGTTACTCGCACAGACACAGAATTGTTACTCAGGGACACAGAACTGTTACTGAGGGCCACAGAACTGTTACTTAGGGCCACAGAATTGTTACTCGCACAGACACAGAATTGTTACTCGCACAGACACAGAATTGTTACTGAGGGCCACAGAACTGTTACTTGGGGCCACAGAAACGTTAATCAGGGACACAGAACTGTTACTGAGGGCCACAGAACTGTTACTTAGGGCCACAGAATTGTTACTCGCACAGACACAGAATTGTTACTCGCACAGACACAGAATTGTTACTGAGGGCCACAGAACTGTTACTTGGGGCCACAGAAACGTTAATTAGGGACACAGAATTGTTACTGAGGGCCACAGAACTGTTAGGGCCACAGAATTGTTACTCGCACAGACACAGAATTGTTACTCGCACAGACACAGAATTGTTACTGAGGGCCACAGAACTGTTACTTGGGGCCACAGAAACGTTAATCAGGGACACAGAATTGTTACTGAGGGCCACAGAACTGTTACTTAGGGCCACAGAATTGTTACTCGCACAGACACAGAATTGTTACTGAGGGCCACAGAACTGTTACTTGGGGCCACAGAAACGTTAATCAGGGACACAGAATTGTTCGTGAGGGCCACAGAACTGTTAGGGCCACAGAATTGTTACTCGCACAGACACAGAATTGTTACTCGCACAGACACAGAATTGTTACTGAGGGCCACAGAACTGTTACTTGGGGCCACAGAAACGTTAATCAGGGACACAGAACTGTTACTGAGGGCCACAGAACTGTTACTTAGGGCCACAGAATTGTTACTCGCACAGACACAGAATTGTTACTCAGGGACACAGAACTGTTACTGAGGGCCACAGAACTGTTACTTAGGGCCACAGAATTGTTACTCGCACAGACACAGAATTGTTACTCGCACAGACACAGAATTGTTACTCAGGGACACAGAACTGTTACTGAGGGCCACAGAACTGTTACTTAGGGCCACAGAATTGTTACTCGCACAGACACAGAATTGTTACTCGCACAGACACAGAATTGTTACTCAGGGACACAGAACTGTTACTGAGGGCCACAGAACTGTTACTTAGGGCCACAGAATTGTTACTCGCACAGACACAGAATTCTTACTCGCACAGACACAGAATTGTTACTCAGGGACACAGAACTGTTACTGAGGGCCACAGAACTGTTACTTAGGGCCACAGAATTGTTACTCGCACAGACACAGAATTGTTACTCGCACAGACACAGAATTGTTACTGAGGGCCACAGAACTGTTACTTGGGGCCACAGAAACGTTAATCAGGGACACAGAATTGTTACTGAGGGCCACAGAACTGTTACTTAGGGCCACAGAATTGTTACTCGCACAGACACAGAATTGTTACTGAGGGCCACAGAACTGTTACTTAGGGCCACAGAATTGTTACTCGCACAGACACAGAATTGTTACTCAGGGACACAGAATTGTTACTCAGGGACACATAATCGTTTAATTAAAGAGTATGTCAGACAACATGCAGAGGAGTGGCAGAGGAGGCAATGTTTTAGGAGCGAGCAGACGTGGTAGCAGAGGAAGGGGTCGAGGCAGCACTATTCGCAGCCAGAGGCCAGTGCTCCCGGTGTCATCCAGCGGTCGTGTCTCCACCGACAACCCTGCCGTCATCGATTGGTTGGCTCGGTCGTCTTCCTCTTCCCAGGTCACCTCTGACACCTACAGCCAACGGTCGGTGGGTACGTCAGACACAACCGTTAGTTGGCATGGCCCGGGACCAAGCCCACTGAAATCACGTGTCCTCTACCTGCCCCTGTCCTTTGGTGTTCCCTCACCAAGCGAAGTATCGCATGCTGTGGGCTCAGCCCCACTGTACAGTGAGGAAGAGCTAACAGAGGGCGGTCAGGAACGGGGGGAGACATCCGCCTTTTCAGCAGCCAGGCGAAGAAGTAGTGGCGAGGAGAGTGGCCCGGTAGCCGGTCTAGAGACAGGTCTGTCTCCTGACCCAAACGCAGCCGAGGGGGCTAGTAGTGAGGCGGAGACCCTACTTGATGATGAGGAGGTTGATCGCACTTGGCAGCCTCGTCGTCATCAGGCAATTTCTTCCGCATCATCAGGAGAAGAGGGTGGCAGCTTGGCAGTGAGCGAAACAGTCGGTGGGTTGCCCAGGAGACAGCAGCAGGGTCGCAGCAGTGTCAGTGGAAGCAGTGTCAGTGGAGCCAAACGGCCACGGAGTAGAGCACCAGCTCCACTGCAGCCTACCACCACGGCCAGTAGTGGTGCCGGTGTGCACGGAGGAAGCAGCAGTCAGCCAGTGAGGAGTATCGGGGGCAAAGTTTCCTACTCGGCGGTGTGGCAATTTTTCGTCAAGCCGCCCGAGGAAGTAAACGTAGCCGTATGTCGACTATGTGGCCAGAAAGTCAAGCGTGGCCAGGGGGCCCATGTTGGGACTACAGCGTTGCGGCAGCATATGCAGCGTCGCCATTTGGTGGCCTGGGAAAACCGTGATAAAGATACGGCGGTTCTGCCCGCCCCAGCCCCCGCTCCATCACCCGCTCCGTTACTTGCTCCGTCACCCGACGTCAATCGCCCTCCATCAGCCAGTCAAGGCTCCAACACCTCTGCTGAGGGGAGTTGTCGCTCGTTGGCATCTTCCGCTCGTTCAGATGCTCCTTCTCCTGCTACTCCTCTTCACGGATTCCGTCAGCAGTCTTTCTTGGAATCCGTTTCCAAGAGACAACAGTTTGCGAGCACGCACCCGACGGTGCAAAAGCTGAACGTCCTCCTGTCCAAGTTGCTGGTGCTGCAGTCCCTCCCTTTTTAAGTGGTGGACTCAGCACCTTTCAGAGAAATGATGGCTTGTGCCGCGCCGCGGTGGAGAGTGCCAAGCCGTCATTTCTTCGCCAAAAAGGCAGTGCCAGCCCTGCATTCACATGTAGAAGAGATGGTGGGCCAGTCTTTGAGCATGTCGGTCTCTGCCAAAGTGCACGGCAGCGCCGACGTGTGGAGCTGTAACTACGGTCAGGGACAGTACATGTCATTTACGGCCCACTGGGTGAACGTGGTGCCGTCACATCCGCACCAGCAACTTGGACAGGTCACGCCGCTTTTGCCTCCACGTTTGCACGTCCTTGGTCCGGCAAAGATGTCCGCCTCTACCACCTCTTCTTCCGCCGTGTCCTCAGCCGCCACCCCCGTGCCAAGTCCCATTACCCGACCGGCATATCACATGTGCAGGGCGCAACGGTGTCACGCTGTTCTGCACCTGGTATGCCTTGGCGAACGTAGTCACACAGGGGAGGAACTTCTGAGTGTAATGAACAGAGAAATCGACAGATGGCTGTCTCCGCGCAAACTGAAAATCGGAACCATGTTGACCGACAACGGAAAGAACATGGTGTCTGCTCTGCGTCAAGGAAGGTTGTGCCATGCGCCATGCATGGCTCACGTGTTCAATCTGGTTGTCAAGCGGTTCCTAAAATCCACCATCCCACTGCAAGACATCCTTAAAATGTCACGTAAACTTTGCATGCATTTCAGCCATTCCTACACCGCAAAGCACACCCTCCTTGAGCTGCAGCGGCAGAACGGAATTCCACATCATCGCCTGATCTGCGACGTTGCAACAAGGTGGAATTCAACCCTACACATGTTAGACCGCCTTTACGAGCAGCGAAAGGCCATCACCGATTTCCTGATGTTACAAGCGGATAAAGGTACTCCCCTGTGTAACTTCGATGTCAGCCATTGGCAGCTCATGCGTGACACCTGCCGCTTGCTCAGGCCCTTTGAGGAGGCCACGCTATTCGTGAGTCGGCAGGACTATGGGATGAATGACGTCATTCCTCTGTTGCACGTCCTTGAACAAATGCTGTTAACAATGGCTGGTCAGGGTGCGGTAGACGTGGCGCACAGATCTCAACGCCACATGACCCCTGTGGGGGCAGGACAGGAAGAAGAGGAGGAGGTAGAGGAGGACATTGGTGCTCAGGAATTATTGAGTGAAATGGGTGGTTTTTCCACTCAGCGGACAGGAGTGGAGGAGCAGGAGCATCTGGTAGAGGAGGAGGAGGAGGAGACAGAGGACCCAGACGCACCGTGGCAGTATGCTGTGGAGATGGAGGCAGGGAGTCCCTCGCATTCCTTGGCACAAATGGCCAATAGCATGCTCGGTTGCTTGCGTAGCGACAGCCGAATAATAACCATCAGACAGAGGGATGACTTTTGGCTGTCCACCTTGTTGGACCCTCGCTACCGTTCCAAAATGGTGGCCTTTTTCACACCTGCTGAGAGGGAGGCCAAAATAACGTACTATAAAAACAACCTATGTAGTCAGTTGGTCTCTGCCTTTGTGCGCCAACGTCCATCCTCAGACACTGTGGGCCCTGTGCGCTCGCGTTCCGCTGCCATGGCAGCAGGGGAGGGGTGGGGTGGTAGGAGCAGTGGCAGCTCCACCAGCAGCGGCTGCCTCAGTCTGCAGTCGATGATGAGTAGCTTTCTTCACCAGCGCAGTGAGGAAACTACTAACCAGCCGCAGCAGCAGCAGCAGCAGCAGCATCAGGAGGACCTGGAGCAGGACCTCAAACAACAGGCTTGGGCCTACTTGGACAGCACCCTGCCAACCGAGGTAGACAATCCCCTTGACTACTGGTCAACGAAACTTGACCTTTGGCCCCAACTAGCTGAATTTGCCCTTGAAAGGCTGTCATGCCCGGCCAGTAGCGTGGCATCGGAGCGCGTGTTTAGTGCGGCAGGAGGTATTGTAACTCCGCGGAGGACACGACTGTCCACCCAAAGTGTGGAGAGACTCACGTTTGTGAAAATGAATCAGGCGTGGATTAGTCTGGATTTCAAACCACCAGTTCCTGACACAACTGACTAAATCCGCCATGAATCATGCCTCAAACATGTGCCACTTTGAGGTCTCCTCACACACTGCTGGTGTGTTGAATTTTTTGACATAGGGTGCTGGCAGATTACGGGCCTCCCATTGCTGCTGCCAGGCCCCTAATCTGCCATAGGCCCCTATATACCGCCTCCTCATGCTGCTGCCAGGTCCAGAGTCTCTCATGGGTCCCTGTACGGCCTCCCATTGCTGCTGTCTCCATCGCCACACTCTGCCATGTGCCACTTTCAGGTCTCCTCACATACTGCTGGTGTGTAGAATTTTTTGACATAGGGTGCTGGCAGATTACGGGCCTCCCATTGCTGCTGCCAGGCCCCTAATCTGCCATAGGCCCCTATATACCGCCTCCTCATGCTGCTGCCAGGTCCAGAGTCTCTCATGGGTCCCTGTACGGCCTCCCATTGCTGCTGTCTCCATCGCCACACTCTGCCATGTGCCACTTTCAGGTCTCCTCACACACTGCTGGTGTGTAGAATTTTTTGACATAGGGTGCTGGCAGATTACGGGCCTCCCATTGCTGCTGCCAGGCCCCTAATCTGCCATGGGCCCCTATACCGCCTCCTCATGCTGCTGCCAAGTCCAGAGTCTCTCATGGGTCCCTGTACGGCCTCCCATTGCTGCTGTCTCCATCGCCACACTCTGCCATGTGCCACTTTCAGGTCTCCTCACACACTGCTGGTGTGTAGAATTTTTTGACATAGGGTGCTGGCAGATTACGGGCCTCCCATTGCTGCTGCCAGGCCCCTAATCTGCCATAGGCCCCTATATACCGCCTCCTCATGCTGCTGCCAGGTCCAGAGTCTCTCATGGGTCCCTGTACGGCCTCCCATTGCTGCTGTCTCCATCGCCACACTCTGCCATGTGCCACTTTCAGGTCTCCTCACACACTGCTGGTGTGTAGAATTTTTTGACATAGGGTGCTGGCAGATTACGGGCCTCCCATTGCTGCTGCCAGGCCCCTAATCTGCCATGGGCCCCTATACCGCCTCCTCATGCTGCTGCCAAGTCCAGAGTCTCTCATGGGTCCCTGTACGGCCTCCCATTGCTGCTGTCTCCATCGCCACACTCTGCCATGTGCCACTTTCAGGTCTCCTCACACACTGCTGGTGTGTAGAATTTTTTGACATAGGGTGCTGGCAGATTACGGGCCTCCTATAGCTGCTGCCAGGCCCCTAATCTGCCATAGGCCCCTATGTACCGCCTCCTCATGCTGCTGCCAGGTCCAGAGTCTCTCATGGGTCCCTGTACGGCCTCCCATTGCTGCTGTCTCCATCGCCACACTCTGCCATGTGCCACTTTCAGGTCTCCTCACACACTGCTGGTGTGTAGAATTTTTTGACATAGGGTGCTGGCAGATTACGGGCCTCCCATTGCTGCTGCCAGGCCCCTAATCTGCCATAGGCCCCTATATACCGCCTCCTCATGCTGCTGCCAGGTCCAGAGTCTCTCATGGGTCCCTGTACGGCCTCCCATTGCTGCTGTCTCCATCTCCACACTCTGCCATGTGCCACTTTCAGGTCTCCTCACACACTGCTGGTGTGTAGAATTTTTTGACATAGGGTGCTGGCAGATTACGGGCCTCCCATAGCTGCTGCCAGGCCCCTAATCTGCCATAGGCCCCTATATACCGCCTCCTCATGCTGCTGCCAGGTCCAGAGTCTCTCATGGGTCCCTGTACGGCCTCCCATTGCTGCTGTCTCCATCGCCACACTCTGCCATGTGCCACTTTCAGGTCTCCTCACACTGCTGGTGTGTAGAATTTTTTGACATAGGGTGCTGGCAGATTACGGGCCTCCTATAGCTGCTGCCAGGCCCCTAATCTGCCATAGGCCCCTATATACCGCCTCCTCATGCTGCTGCCAGGTCCACAGTGTCTCATGCCATGTGCCACTTTCAGGTCTCCTCACACTGCTGGTGTGTTGAATTTTTTGACATAGGGTGCTGGCAGATTACGGGCCTCCCATAGCTGCTGCCAGGCCCCTAATCTGCCATAGGCCCCTATATACCGCCTCCTCATGCTGCTGCCAGGTCCAGAGTCTCTCATGGTTCCCTGTACGGCCTCCCATTGCTGCTGTCTCCATCGCCACACTCTGCCATGTGCCACTTTCAGGTCTCCTCACACTGCTGGTGTGTAGAATTTTTTGACATAGGGTGCTGGCAGATTACGGGCCTCCTATAGCTGCTGCCAGGCCCCTAATCTGCCATAGGCGCCTATATACCGCCTCCTCATGCTGCTGCCAGGTCCAGAGTCTCTCATGGGTCCCTGTACGGCCTCCCATTGCTGCTGTCTCCATCGCCACACTCTGCCATGTGCCACTTTCAGGTCTCCTCACACACTGCTGGTGTGTAGAATTTTTTGACATAGGGTGCTGGCAGATTACGGGCCTCCCATTGCTGCTGCCAGGCCCCTAATCTGCCATAGGCCCCTATATACCGCCTCCTCATGCTGCTGCCAGGTCCAGAGTCTCTCATGGGTCCCTGTACGGCCTCCCATTGCTGCTGTCTCCATCGCCACACTCTGCCATGTGCCACTTTCAGGTCTCCTCACACTGCTGGTGTGTAGAATTTTTTGACATAGGGTGCTGGCAGATTACGGGCCTCCTATAGCTGCTGCCAGGCCCCTAATCTGCCATAGGCCCCTATATACCGCCTCCTCATGCTGCTGCCAGGTCCACAGTGTCTCATGCCATGTGCCACTTTCAGGTCTCCTCACACTGCTGGTGTGTTGAATTTTTTGACATAGGGTGCTGGCAGATTACGGGCCTCCCATAGCTGCTGCCAGGCCCCTAATCTGCCATAGGCCCCTATATACCGCCTCCTCATGCTGCTGCCAGGTCCAGAGTCTCTCATGGGTCCCTGTACGGCCTCCCATTGCTGCTGTCTCCATCGCCACACTCTGCCATGTGCCACTTTCAGGTCTCCTCACACACTGCTGGTGTGTAGAATTTTTTGACATAGGGTGCTGGCAGATTACGGGCCTCCTATAGCTGCTGCCAGGCCCCTAATCTGCCATAGGCCCCTATATACCGCCTCCTCATGCTGCTGCCAGGTCCAGAGTCTCTCATGGGTCCCTGTACGGCCTCCCATTGCTGCTGTCTCCATCGCCACACTCTGCCATGTGCCACTTTCAGGTCTCCTCACACACTGCTGGTGTGTAGAATTTTTTGACATAGGGTGCTGGCAGATTACGGGCCTCCCATTGCTGCTGCCAGGCCCCTAATCTGCCATGGGCCCCTATACCGCCTCCTCATGCTGCTGCCAAGTCCAGAGTCTCTCATGGGTCCCTGTACGGCCTCCCATTGCTGCTGTCTCCATCGCCACACTCTGCCATGTGCCACTTTCAGGTCTCCTCACACACTGCTGGTGTGTAGAATTTTTTGACATAGGGTGCTGGCAGATTACGGGCCTCCCATAGCTGCTGCCAGGCCCCTAATCTGCCATGGGCCCCTATATACCGCCTCCTCATGCTGCTGCCAGGTCCACAGTTTCTCATGCCATGTGCCACTTTCAGGTCTCCTCACACACTGCTGGTGTGTTGAATTTTTTGACATAGGGTGCTGGCAGATTACGGGCCTCCTATAGATGCTGACAGGCCCCTAATCTGCCATAGGCCTCTATATACCGCCTCCTCATGCTGCTGCCAAGTCCTGAGTCTGTCATGGGCCCCTATACCGCCTCCTCATGCTGCTGCCAGGTCCACAGTCTCTCATGCCATGTGCCACTTTCAGGTCTCCTCACACTGCTGGTGTGTTGAATTTTTTGACATAGGGTGCTGGCAGATTACGGGCCTCCCATAGCTGCTGCCAGGCCCCTAATCTGCCATGGGCCCCTATACCGACTCCTCATGCTGTGACGTTGCAACAAGGTGGAATTCAACCCTACATATGTTAGACCGCCTTTACGAACAGCAAAAGGCCATCACAGATTTCCTGATGTTAAAAGCGGATAAAGGTACTCCCTGTGTAACTTAGATGTCAGCCATTGGCAGCTCATGCGTGACACCTGCGCTTGCTCAGGCCCTTTGAGGAGGCCACGCTATTCGTGAGTCGGCAGGACTATGGGATGAACGACGTCATTCCTCTGTTGCACGTCCTGGAACAAATGCTGTTAACAATGGCTGGTCAGGGTGCGGTAGACGTGGCGCACAGATCTCAACGCCACATGACCCCTGTGGGGGCAGGACAGGAAGAAGAGGAGGAGGTAGAGGAGGACATTGGTGCTCAGGAATTATTGAGTGAAATGGGTGGTTTTTCCACTCAGCGGACAGGAGTGGAGGAGCAGGAGCATCTGGTAGAGGAGGAGGAGGAGACAGAGGACCCAGACGCACCGTGGCAGTATGCTGTGGAGATGGAGGCAGGGAGTCCCTCGCATTCCTTGGCACAAATGGCCCATAGCATGCTCGGTTGCTTGCGTAGCGACAGCCGAATAATAACCATCAGACAGAGGGATGACTTTTGGCTGTCCACCTTGTTGGACCCTCGCTACCGTTCAAAAATGGTGGCCTTTTTCACACCTGCTGAGAGGGAGGCCAAAATAACGTACTATAAAAACCACCTATGTAGTCAGCTGGTCTCTGCCTGTCTGCGCTAACGTCCATCCTCAGACACTGTGGGCCCTGTGCGCTCGCGTTCCGCTGCCATGGCAGCAGGGGAGGGGTGGGGTGGTAGGAGCAGTGGCAGCTCCACCAGCAGCGGCTGCCTCAGTCTGCAGTCGATGATGAGTAGCTTTCTTCACCAGCGCAGTGAGGAAACTACTAACCAGCCGCAGCAGCAGCAGCAGCAGCATCAGGTGGACCTGGAGCAGGACCTCAAACAACAGGCTTAGGCCTACTTGGACAGCACCCTGCCAACCGAGGTAGACAATCCCCTTGACTACTGGGCAACGAAACTTGACCTTTGGCCCCAACTAGCTGAATTTGCCCTTGAAAGGCTGTCATGCCCGGCCAGTAGCGTGGCATCGGAGCGCGTGTTTAGTGCGGCAGGAGGTATTGCAACTCCGCGGAGGACACGACTGTCCACCCAAAGTGTGGAGAGACTGACGTTTGTGAAAATGAATCAGGCGTGGATCAGTCTGGATTTCAAACCACCAGTTCCTGACACAACTGACTAAATCCGCAATGAATCATGCCCCAAACATGTGCCACTTTCAGGTCTCCTCACACTGCTGGTGTGTTACATTTTTTGTCATAGGGTGCTGGCAGATTACGGGCCTCCCATAGCTGCTGCCAGGCCCCTAATCTGCCATAGGCCCCTATACCGCCTCCTCATGCTGCTGCCAAGTCCAGAGTCTCTCATGGGTCCCTGTACGGCCTCCCATTGCTGCTGTCTCCATCGCCACACTCTGCCATGTGCCACTTTCAGGTCTCCTCACACTGCTGGTGTATTCCATTTTTTGTCATAGGGTGCTGGCAGATTACGGGCCTCCCATAGCTGCTGCCAGGCCCCTAATCTGCCATGGGCCCCTATACCGCCTCCTCATGCTGCTGCCAGGTCCAGAGTCTCTCATGGGTCCCTGTACGGCCTCCCATTGCTGCTGTCTCCATCGCCACACTCTGCCATGTGCCACTTTCAGGTCTCCTCACACTGCTGGTGGGTTCCATTTTTTGTCATAGGGTGCTGGCAGATTACGGGCCTCCCATAGCTGCTGCCAGGCCCCTAATCTGCCATGGGCCCCCGTACCGACTCCTCATGCTGCTGCCAGGCCCGTAATCTGTCATGGGCCCCTGTTGTCGCTTGTTGGCATATTCCGCTTGTTCAGATGCTCCTTCTCCTGCTACTCCTCTTCACGGATTCCATCAGCAGTCTTTCTTGGAATCCGTTTCCAAGAGACAACAGTTTGCGAGCACGCACCAGACGGTGCAGAAGCTGAACGTCCTCCTGTCCAAGTTGCTGCTGCCAGGCTCGTAATCTGTCATGCGCCCCTGTACCGCCTCCTCATGCTGCTGCCAGGTCCAGAGTGTGTCATGGGCCCCTGTACCGACTCCTCATGCTGCTGCCAGGCCCGTAATCTGTCATGGGCCCCTGTACCGCCTCCCCATGCTGCTGCCAGGTCCAGAGTGTGTCATGGGCCCCTGTACCGCCTCCCATTGCTGCTGCCAGGCCCGTAATCTACCATGGGCCCCCGTACCGACTCCTCATGCTGCTGCCAGGCCCGTAATCTGCCATGGGCCCCTGTACCGCCTCCTCATGCTGCTGCCAGGTCCAGAGTGTGTCATGGGTCCCTGTACGGCCTCCCATTGCTGCTGTCTCTATCGCCACACTCTGCCATGTGCCACTTTCAGGTCTCCTCACACTGCTGGTGGTTTCCATTTTTGTCATAGGGTGCTGTATGGCCTCCCATTGCTGCTGCCTCCACCGCCACACTGTGGCTCCACACTCTGGTTTTGGCCCCGTGACTGCCCAAATGAGTGAAGTGTGCGGTGATTCTAAGATCGACGGCACTCATCTGCATGTCATACTGACTGACAGTATTAATTCTCTTCCCCAGCAGACTCCAAGGGCATTTAAATTAAAGGTACAGTGTTCAGCACTAATATTAAGTCTCTCTGAAGCCTAGAAACACCCTTTTTTAAGTTAAATTCACAGCGAATATATTCGACTCGAATCGAAATTTTTCCACGAATTCGCCGAATCAGTCGAATCGAATTTTTGAATACTTCGCTCATCTCTAATAGCGATATATTTTGTGCATTTACAGTAGGAATGGTAAGCTGAAATATATTTTTGTTCTGAGGTTACAATACACTTTAAAGTGATTCTATAGTGTAAACTGAAATTCAAAATAAATGTCCACCTGCAAAGAAGACATAGAACACTCCTGTGTCCCACTACCTAAACCATTATTCTCTGCAGTAATGTAGAAAAAATCTCTGAAGATGGTGCAGGATCCAATTTTTCTAAGAGTGTTAACTTCTTGGTCAACAGCTAAGCAATAGACCGCTAAGCGTCTCTTCTCCAGGGAGGATAAGTTTAATGAATGTAGTCGCTATTCATAGCTGAGGTCCTCTGATCCCTTTTTTTGCCCTTCTCTGGACTCTCTCAAGCTCCAACACATCCTTTCTGGGGAATGGAGACCAGAGCTGGATGGCATACTCAATATGTGGCTGAACCAGAGTTTTGTAAGGTAGTAGAATTATAGTTTTATCTCTTGAGTAAATGCCCCTTGTAATCATGTTAATAGTCTGCTGGCCTTGCTTGCCAAAGCTTGGCACTTTGCATGCTATTGCTGAACCTGTGATCTACTAGGACCCCTTGATCCTTTCCATCCTTGATTCAGAGGTTCTCCTTCTAGCGAGTAACTTGAATTCATATTTTAGTCCCCAAGTGCATTACGTTACATTTTTCAATATTAAACCTCATTTGCAGTGTAGCTGTCTGCCACTATGTTTTATCAATTTATTCCAGTAAATTTGTTATATCCTGTTGTGAAGTTATTGCCCTGCTTAATTTTGTATCAACAGCAAACACTGAACTTGAGCTATTTATAATAACCTCTATATAATTTATAAACAAACTGAACAGAGTTGGTCCCAGGGGTATCCCACTTACTTCAGACCATTCAGAAGCTGTGCTATTTATCACCACTCTTTTGACGTAATCCTGTAACCAGCTTTCTATCCAGGTACATACACTATCATCAATACCAATAGACCTCAATTTGTAAATGAAGCATTTATGGGGAACTGTATTGAATACTTTGGCAAAATCCAGATACACCACATCCACAGGCCTTCCTCTCTCCAGATTACAGCATACCTCTTCATGGAATATTAACAGGTTGGTCTGGCTAGTACAATCTTTACTAAATCCATGCTGGTTACTACCAATGATACTATTTTAGTTAGCAGGTTCTGATGGTCACTTATCATCTCCTTACTAGTTTACATACTATTGGTGTTAGACTGACTTGTCTGTATTTTCCACCTATATATCTCAGCCCTTTTTTGAATATTGGTACTTCATTGGCTTTTCACTAATCAGCTTGTACAGTTCCAGTCACTAAGCTGTCCTTAAAGTGGTTGTAAAGGCTAAAGGTTTTTTACTTGAATGCATTCTCTGCATTAGGATAAAAAAACATGCTATGATCAGCTCCCCCCCCCCAGGGACTCAAAGGCAGCAGTGGGAGCCACTGTCTCCTGCTGCTGTCAATCAAATCCTCTGAGGAAGGAGTGGGGGGAGGTACCAAGCTGATCTGTATGTGTCAATAGATGCATAGAGTCTGGCTTGGGATCGAGCCCACATGTGTGTCTTCATAGCAAGCAACTTTCTATGGGGGCATATGGAAGGGAGGAGGAGCTGAAAGCACTGGCGCATGGCTCAGTTATTTGAGGATTCTTGTGTGCTAGTTATCTGGTCCTGATGATTTATTCACATTAAGTTTTTTTCAAGTCTTTTTGGACACTGGCTTCTATTAGCCACAAGGGTACATTCCGTGCTGTGTTACTAACAATACATAATAACAATCCTGTTTCTTATATCTCTCCTTCTCCTTTGTTAGTTTGGACACAATGATGCACCATATAGTAAAAGCATAACTAAGGGCCAAACTTTTTCTATGGACAGAATAGAGAGGTTTTAGAACCCCTTTTTTGCTTTTTTTTATTGCAGTCTGTGCTATCTATATGGAGATTCATTTGTCCCTTTTTACGGGTATTACAGAGAGTAAAAGTGAAAGAAAATCACAAATTTTGAGTTGTCACCAGAAAATGAATAGAAGGGAAATGTTCCAATGGGAACACTAACTTGGGTGACCCTGGTGACAACCAGGGATATCCACTCTTTGAAAGGATTGCCTCTCATTTCCTCTTTTGACTATGGGACAGGACATGAAAGGAAATCTCCTGAATGAAACACTGATGGCAGAAACACTGATAATCATTATAACCCTCCCTTACTCTATCCAAAATGAAAAAAAAAAAGTAATTTTTGTAATATACACCACTGTCATGCTCCATTGTGAGTTGATAAGTCTGCAGTAATCTCAGAAACAGTAGGGTGTTCAGGATTGGGGAAGATATCACCCATATCTTCCATATTCAGGTTTAGGACCAATTCAGTCCAGCCAAGGCTGCCGATGTGTGTTAAAGCATGCTGGCCCATGCACTGATGTGCATTGCATCAGGGCAGCTCATTAATTTAAATGTGCTGCTCATGGCACCTGAAAGAACCAATAATTGTGCATGTAGCATTTTTTGGCATCTTGGCATCCTGCAACATACAGTATGTTTCTGTGCTGCAACACAAATGCACTGACAAGGTGCATTCAGAATGAGTTATTGTGTATCTTGTACCACCACCCTAGAATGAATTACACCTTTGCCATGGGTCATAATAAGGCATGCATTACTGCATCACAATGGTGTGAAGAGGCCCTCACATCCATTTAGAAGAATAGTCATGAGCTAATGTCTTTGAAAACCAGGCAAACCAGAGAGTTGCAAATGTCTTATTCTTGTTTAACCTGAGGCTTTGAATTAGAGATTAGGCTCAGATTAGGACCCCGGTCACACTGGATGCAAATTGGCATGCGATTTGCATGCCATGAGACTTGAAAAGTGCATGCCAAATCACAGCCTATTGTCTGCAATTAGAGCGGTCATATTGGTGCAGTTCCGACTTGGTCGGAGCAGCACCGATTTCTAAAGTAGTACATGCACTACTTTTTGGGGCAATTTGCATAGACATCTGTATCAAATGTCTTGCAAATCGCACCTGAAATTGGCGCATGTCATCCGACTTTGAAATCATGCGACTTCACTGTAAGTCGCTCGAATTCAAACTAGGGTTTGATGTGACCGGGGTGTAAAGGTTAGGTTTAGAGTTAGTCCAATGTCTTTAAAAAGTGTATTGTTGGTACAAGACACAGCTGAAACAGACACAGCACCAACATTGCTCTAAACCATTTACATAAATACAATGACAGCTGAGATTCCACCAGCTCAAAGATATGTTACTGTTAAAGTGACCTCCTTCTCAATGGTTGAGACAAATTGCCTATTCACCAGGACAGGAAGTGAAGGTAACTGCCCCAATAAGGACTCAGACAGCAACAAATATCCAACTCTCCCCCACTCTATGCAAATCAAAAAGTTGTGATGTGGAGTTGGGTTTAAATGCAATACATGGGGTTATAAAAAAGCAAACATACAGTACATACTCACCTCCATGCTACAGCATTGATCTGATAATGCAGCTGTTCCCTACCGTCTCTAAGCCCCAAAACTGAGCAATCATATGAACATTGATTGCTCAGTCTCGGTCTGCACGGAGCAGAGAGAAGTGACTGTCAGTCTGGCCTTCCAGGGCTCATTGAAGCACCAGGCTGGAAAGGGGACAGGAGCAGCTGGCACGGCTGGCTTCGGCTCTCACCTGGGCACTGAGGATTGAGGCCAGCTGCTGATCAGGCATTTGGATGGATCCTGACAATATGACTGGGATTACAGAGCTCTGTGACATCAGATGATTCTGAGTCACAGGAAAGCAAAACTAAGTGCACCCTGTGACTCAGAAGAGAGGTAACCCCAAAAAAGCTTTGTCCATACTTTTCTTTTAAAGGTTATTACACTGGTTGATAAGATTGATTTCCAGTGTGATTGGAAACCCCCTAGCTGCTTCATACCCCTTAATATAAAAATAATAATGTAGAATGATATCCTGCACTCTATCAAACATAACGCCAACTGGTTAGAAAAAAAAATAAGAATTTAGATTTGTATTTCAGTGGTCAGTCAGTGAAGAGATACCAGATATTTAGTCATTTAACAGCACTCCTAGTTATAAAACACCCCTCTCCCAGGCAGATATATACAAATTGAATATTGATATAAATGTCCAGTGCAATCTTACCGTATAATCCAGATAAGAGTCTTTACATAGAACCTTCATGTCATATGTTCTAATATAGCCAAGATTTTCACCTCATGTATTAGTTACAAGATAATGCTCCAAGGCTTTCTTCATGGAGGTTAATAACTACTTCCTTATATTCAAGTTGCTTCAGCAATATTCAGAACCATTGTACATGTGTCTTGTAAAATCACATTGTTTAGCAGCATCAAACGTCTATACATTTCCTTCCAGTTTAACCTGTCCTTCTTCCTTAGGACTGAGAGTTTTATTATTCAGCTACGGTATAGTGCTACATGCCTTAAATTTCTTTTCTTAATCCCAAATCTCCACAAATTGTGCTAGAAAAAAATTACGGACATTTTTGCTTTTTGTTTTGGGGGGGTGGCAGTTTAATGGGGATTTCATGTAAAATAGATTGTCCCTTTGAAATGGTTAAAGTGTTAATAATCCTTCCATGGAAGAATAAAAAGAATAACTGTAGCAGCATATCTTACATCATTAATGTCCCCTGTCCCCATTGTGTGTAGTTTTTGAAGCATAATGAGTCTGCCTTATATAAAGTCTGCTCTTATACAGTGCTGTTGTCTGCCTAATGGGTTAAAGCTGAACTTCAGGTAGATATAAAAGAATATGATTAAAGTAGCTCTGTGTTCATTAAAACACCATTGCATTTACAGTATTTTTTTTCAATAACAGCAATTTAAGTTTCCAAATTTAACCTGTTATCAGCATCTTGTCATCAACTGTACAGCACAGCTCAGACTAGGAATGAATGCTTAGCCCAAGAAGACATTTAACTGTGCCAAGGTGCTCATGTGCTAACAAGGAGCATGCTGATGGAAGGAATGGGTTGAGTGGAAAAAAGAGGAGCTCATCAGTCTGCTGCTTCTCTTTTCACTGTCCAATCACAGGTGAGGGAGGGAAATTACCTGTAAGTGTTACTTAAAGAAGATCTTAACCCTAAACGTTACATAGTTAGTCTGGCTGAAAAAAGACAAAAGTCCATCCAGTTCAACCATAAAAAAAAGTTATAATCCTATACTCACAGTTGATCCAGAGGAAGGCAAAAAATCCAGCAAAGCATGATCCAATTTGCTCCTACAGGGGAAAAAAATTCCTTCGTGATCCCCCGAGAGGCAATCGGATATTCCCTGGATCAACTTTGCCTATAAAGGTTAGTAACCAGTTATATTCTGTGTATCCAAGAAAGAATCCAGGATGTTTTTAAAGCAATCCACTGAGCTGGCCAGAACCAACTCTTGAGGGAGTCTATTCCACATTTTCACAGCTCTCACTGTGAAGAAACCTTTGTTTCTGTATTTGGAGATTAAATATCTTTTCCTCCAGATTTAAAGAGTGCCCCCTTGTCCTCTGTGATGACCTCAGGGTGAATTACTCTACACCGAGTTCACTATATGACCCACTGATGTATTTATACATGTTGATCATATCCCCCCTTAATCTCCTCTTCTCAAGAGAGAATAAATTCAGTTCCTCTAATCTTTTCTCATAGCTGAGCTCCTCCATGCCTCGTATCAGTTTGGTTGCCCTTCTCTGTACTTTCTCCAGTTCCCCAATGTTCTTTTTGTGAATTGGTGCCCAAAACTGAACTGCATATTCCAGATGAGGTGTTACTAATGATTTGTACAGGGGTAATATGATATCTCTCTCTCTGGAGTCTATACCTCTTTTAATGCAAGAGAGGATTTTGCTCGCTTTAGAAACCGCAGCTTGGCATTGCATGCCATTATTAAGCTTGTGATCTACCAGAACTCCCAGATCCTTCTCCACCATTGATTCCCCCAGTTGTACCCCCCTAGTATGTATGATGCATGCATATTCTTATCCCCCAAGTGCAGAACCTTACATTTATCAACATTAAACCTCATTTGCCATATAGTTGCCCAATTAAACAGTGCATTGAGATCAGCTTGTGTGATGTTGTGTCATTCTGCTCTCCCTCTTTTACTAATGGATTTTTTGCTTTGTAAAGTACTTTATTTGTGATGCAAAACAGCATTTTTACTTTTATCATCTAGGTGAGAAGTTCTTCCAATCACTGCATGTGTGCAGATACCCCAAGTGAGCCCTGCAGCACATCTGCACATGCGCTGATTTCCCCAGTCATCTGCACAAGTGGGGGCTTACTGAGAAAGTGGGGGTTCACTCCGCACTCTGCTAGCAGGGAAATCCGAAAGCTTCCCTATCTTCGTGCACATGCGGAAAGTCATCTGCATAGCGATGACCAGTGAGATCTATAGGGACCCCGAAAGCCAAACAGAGCCCATGGGCACGTTTGAATGCGCACCATAAAGGAAGAAACCTGGGGGGAAGCTGTGCCACCAGGGAGGGGGACTAAAGTTCCACTTTAAGTGCATGAGAGAGAAACCAAGTCTCCTCTTCTGCCAGATTCTGTGCTCTGTGGCAGAGCTATGTAAAATCCCAGGATGAACAGAAATAGAAATCTTTTGGCAGGTATAACAGCTACCATGCAGTACATTTTCACATATTGCATCTTTTTAATTTGCTATTTGCCTTGAGTGCAGCTTTAACTTTTCAACTGCTTTACCAGATATTTGTCAGCAACCCCCAAAAAAGCACAAAACTTAATTTCCAGCTAAAGAATGTGAAACAAAATCCGAGAGGAAAGTATTTCCATCATGTAACAGCCCTGCTTATATACGTCACACCCAATACTTCCAAAGAAAAAGCAAATGCTATTAGTGTGAATTAGTTTATTGATTGCTTCTTGATAAAAAGTGAAACCCAAAAACCTGCAACCAAATGAAAATGCTAAACTGGAAGGTAAACTTGGCCAAAGTATGCTTAAATATTGATTGAGTATTGATTCTACATCGGCTGCTGCCCACAAGTTGATGGATGACCTCCATCCTTTTGTTTCTTCATGGAAACTTTATTTGAACTTTGGGCCTGCTGAGCTAATGAAGACACAGAGTCTCTGAACGTTCCGTTAATAATAGGTTAGCACTAAGTAACAACTCCCTCCACAGCCTTTTAACAAATGAGCACAATGTTACGAGATTTGCTTGAGTGCTTTATAATTACACTGATCTTGTAAAATGAAGGGATGCAATCTAGTTAAAGTGCTGGTCGAGGCAAACAAGCATCTCCTTTAATCACATTTTGTGTAAATAGAAGAGACTATTTTTCCGATATAAACACACATTTTACATTTTCCAGCTAATCAAAGGGATGACCTTGGCTATTCTCTCAAAACACGGCCTGGGAAAATAATTACCACAAGATCTGTTTTTCAGCAATAATAATTTCTAAAACAAAAGCATTGTTACCAAAGGAGACAGGATTCCTGGAATATAATGGGAAGGGAAAGGCGCAAGCTAAATAGTACTAATTCACAATTGCACTTGATCAGGGTTGACAGAATCCAGCTTAGCTTGACAACATCTGTGCAAGGGTCTTGCATAAAGGCTTTGATGCACTTCTTCGTTATAGATATATGGTAGGCTTGTTTACTTCAGCATTGTTGCTCAAACCAATTATTTTTTAATCCCAAAAGCATTTTATATTTTCCTCTCAAATATAAAGTGTTGTTAGTAATTTCAATAGATTTGATTTTTACAGTTGTGTTTGCTTAGGTGACAACGTGTCTCTTGGCTAATGAAATAAATACAGAGTCAGCACCCGATATGAAAACAACATATGCTGTGCAAGAAGTACTCATTCAGTTATATATTCAAACAATACTCTTGACAATGACATTCTTAAATATAAAATGTAACATATAAACTGCACATTTTTCATCTTTCATAAAATACTAGATATGTTTGTATGCTATTATTAAGAATTTTTCATAGCATGGAATTGGGACACCTACTGAGTTAAGAAGGTCCAAAGTAAAAGTCTTCTTTAGATTCCCCCATCCATGATTTTTTTTTTTGCCCTCTGGATATGGGGCTGAAATTTAATGGTAAAGGACAGCTCTGAGGCTTTACCATTATAAAGGTTCTTGTGAATGATGTAGCACTGAAAAAAAGAGAAACCAGTGGCTCAAAACATGATCACAAACCAAAGTGTTTGAGATTCAGGGTTGTACAGAATATAAAATAAGATTTGGATAAAATGCTACTGAAAACAGAAGTAAAGTGGATATTTTGCTTAGGCTTCAAAGCCCCATATGACATGAATGAAGGATTCACCTTTTTGCCCTTTGTGCAGGACTGATATTCCAGTTCCCCATCAACATTAAGGAAATATTGGTCTATCATCCACTCTTGTGAATATGTAAATATGGAATGTGATTTTATTTTAACATATTGAATATTGATTGGAGGCCATGGAAAGTAAAGCTGTCCCCCTTTTGGAAATTACTATACAGGCTGTATAACCAAATATTAAAATATAACCTGTCTTCAAATATACAGAAAATAGTATTTGCTGTTATTAAATATGGGGTTTTATTTATGTGCGCTCTCTAATCCTATGGCATCTTGTGTTCGTGTTGATGCCCTTGTCAGAAAATGAATTAATTGTTGCAAATCTGACACTAATAGCTTGGCATGAACTGTGGATAGTCACTGTTTGGTGTAGCATGGTGGTGTTGCTGCATATTGATGTCATCACGCATGTAGCGCAGTGGTGTTGATGGATGATTACATCATCAATCATGCTGTATGTGGAAACATAATGACATGGGGATGCAGTGTGACAGAGCATGCTTGCATGATGGGATGATGTCACCATGCACATGCAGCATAATTACAAATAGGGGACAATTCCATGTGCATGCCATGTGGCTTTTTGACTTTCACATTTATTTTTTCTTTACTATGCCACATTATCACCCCTGACAAAGCCTTGATTTAAAACAAAATATGTTGTTTTTTTAGTTATTTTGGGGAATTTGTTGAATTTATTATTTGGCACTTTTTCTGGGTGAGCGTTATTAAGCAAAATTCTTTATTAGAATTTTGAGATCAGAGTGAGTTAATACTAGTGAACTACTTTGGAATTATAGTAGAGATTGGATTTAAGAGATATAATAAGGGTAGTCTTCTTTGAAATAAGTGTTGTCCTCCCCTTAGGTATTTAGCTATGTGAAGTATTGTAATACTTTTTTTTTATATTTTAGTAGAGATTTTGTAATAAAAGTTATATTTTAAGTTCAAATGTGTAAGATGTGCAGTGATTTGACTGCATCACCTATACTGATATTTAAACTGGTTAGTTCACCAGCTCCACTGCCAGCATACCCCCACCCAGAAGTCTTCTGCATTACTTTTTTTCTTGTATACTTATCTTATCTACATGTCTTCATGACAGACAGATAGAGTGCAGGGTCTTCTATTTATCCTCATTCTTCTTCTACATCTACACACTGAGTACAGGGCACTAAGGTTACAATACACATCTGCACCAGATTCTGTGTGCTCCTGTTTAAGAACCACCCCCCCCCCCCCATAGCTTTTGAAACTTATTTTTGATTTTTGAAAGAGGGGGAGAGTTCTCAATAAGGAAGTGACTGATCTGGACTTCAGCAAAAAATGGCGGCCTCCATCAAGACGAAACAAGAGCAATGCAGGAGGCAATTTACACCACACACTAATTTTGTAGCATAAATATCAGTTTGTTAAAGAACATAAATTGCTATTAAATTATTTTGGTAAAGTTCCACTTTAATTTTTTTTTTTTTTGCTTCAGTATAACATTTGCCTTTCATCACTAGTGCACATCATTTAATGAATTTACAAAGAAATACTTCAAAAACACTTTAATCCTTGCAGTAAGGGCTAGGCCCCCACTGCAAGGGAGAATTTTTCCAGTTTCCCTGGGTTGGGCTTTTATCAGCTTTCATTCTAGAGTCCTAACTGTTTCTTTTCTGTAGATGCTAAGAGATTGCATTGTAGTTACTTTCTTAAATGACCGCTAAATAAAACAGCATGTCTTCGATAATCACATGATCAGTCCCAGTGTTGTTAGAAACATGTAAATATATCAAATGATGAATGTTTGTAGTAAATGTTAGGACAGAGTAAGACATTCCTAAAATGTGTATATCCAAAACTGCGATTTGTTTAAGTTCTGTAAAGAGTGGAGAAGAAATAAGCTGGCAAAAGATGTATCACAGACTGATAAAAAACATTGGAGGTGGATGAAGGAATCCTCCCCACTGCGCTATTGTATTCTGACAGTAAGGACTCCCCCTCTTTCATAATAAACTACTCAGCGCTGCAGACAATTGGCTGATTAAATGAAAAAATTTCCAACATTGCAGTTCAAGAGAAGCTGATCGTTAGATTGACTTCTCTCTAGCAGGAACCGTAATAGATGACAACATTCCAATCCATCTATGGCCAGATTTAATTTTGATTGCTGTCTGTGTCCCTGTTGGGTAGTGTCACCCTCTCTATTTGCCCTAGTGACCATTGTTATTGAGAGAGAAAATGAGAAATCCAACATTTTGCAGTTGTCACCAAGTAAGGATAAATCGACCCATGGGGACACCTGCTCTGTTGACAACTGTCTACAAGGGAATTTTTCCTCATTTTGGATAGATTTCCTTTCATTTGCTGCTTTGTTTCTAAGACATGAAGTAAAAGAAACTCTCCTTTGCAGGACACAAAAAGAAAAATAAATTAAGTGATATGAGTTTTAACCCTTCCCCACTGTATCCAAAACTGATTGCTGTTGCTCAGTTGTTAGGAAGCAGAATTTAATATTTTGGCAGCTTTTGAAAAAGCAGACTGAAATAAAAAAAAAAGTTCCTATAACAATTAATTACAGAGTGACTGATGTGACAAATTATACAATTTAAATTTCATTTATTGCTGAAACAGCTGTTGATCACCTAAAGTATAACTAGCCTTTTTAAATCCTTGCTGCTACAATGACCTATAAACCTTATACATCCATTAAATGCTGCCATCTTCAGTCCAGTTCTTCAGTCCAATTTACAACCTTCAGTCCAGTTTTTTAGTCCAGTCTGCAATCTTCAGTTCTTCCTCTGGGTGGCACTTCATCACGTACCTTGGTTAGAGGCCGAGTTGATGAGAGGGCTTCCTTGCAGCTCTGGTCTGAGCACCCGTGAATGTGGTGACAGAGGTACAAGGCTCAAAGAAGCACAGGTGCCTGTAACTTGATAGGGAACGTAGTCAAGGTGAGCCAGGGTCATATACATTGAGACAGCAGCATGGTCAGGAGGCTGGCTGGGGTTGGTACCAGGGAAGCAAGCAGAGCGAGGTCCAGTAGCAAGCCGAGGTCAGCACCAGAAGATCAGGCAGAGAGTAGTCTAAGGAAAGCCGAGGTAAGAATGCAGAATCCACAGAGCAGGTCAGGAAAATGTCGGGTCAGCAACGGAAGATCAGTCAATACAAACAGGAACATGGATCAGAGGAAGCTGAAGAACATCCAGCTATTAATACAGAGCAGAGTGGCCTTTAAATAGGTAGCTTGGTGGCAATGTGCACCGATGCGTGCCGGGACACAGAAATGTGCCCACTTGCCAGTGCACACTGGGCAGTAGCCTGAGCTCGTCTGTGTGCTGGTATGAGCATTAGCTGCATGGGAATGACCAGTATCTGCAGAAGAATTAGCATTAGCTGTAGAAGAATTAGCAGTAGCTGTACTAGTTTCCTGACACACTTACATAATGATGTGTCAGTCTAGGTGTACTCTGAGCACAAGATGCATGATGATGTGCCCCCAGGGGGTATGTTCTTGCCTAGGTTCCCAGGAAATTGGATGGATGGTTCCTAGCTGAGGATAAAGGTGTCTCTTGTAGAGGAAGCAGCTTTTTAATTTTACAGTAACAGTGTCCAGGCAACAAATTCTTTAAAAGAACAAATTATCTCTTTAAAATAAAAGTTATCTTGACCTATGGGAATGCCAGGATGCCGAGACATAAACAGTTTCAACATCCCATGGTGAAAATGCCCTTTTTGCTACTTAAAAAGAAGCAGTTGGTTAAAGATCCAGTTATTGGTTATGAAAGGTGTGCAGAGAA
Source organism: Staurois parvus (assembly GCF_062004578.1). Taxonomy (NCBI): domain Eukaryota; kingdom Metazoa; phylum Chordata; class Amphibia; order Anura; family Ranidae; genus Staurois; species Staurois parvus. The sequence goes on from NW_028318781.1 coordinate 4,720,530, forward strand.
AGATCCCATCAGTTTTACTATTGGAAAGACTACTTGAACTAATATTTCACTTTAATACCAGTCAAGTGGTAATGGTCTTCCCCTGGGGCACACTCATCAATAGCATTATTAAGTTGGCTCCAGTAACTGGGAAATTGCTATTTGATCTATGTAAGAGTTTCCCTAAGGCAGCCATGGGCCAGTGCTAATGGAAGATTAAGAGGGGCAGCACCAAAAGATGATACTTTCAATTTATAATGTGCATTGTGTGTAAGGCCAAAGAAAACACAAAGGGTTATCATTTATAACTTATTATTACTTATACCTTTGTGAACTGATCTTCTCTATATTTGTTCCTGATTTATTTAAAACTTAATTTGGCAATAAACCTTTTAACATGGTGTGCTTTCATGATGCTTAGCTTCTACAGCATGGCAGGAATTTTAATAAGAAAACCCAGTACAGCCTGCTCTCTTAAAATCCATATGGGTCCATATTAGCTAGCAAGTGGTGTTGGGGTGTTTCTCGCCTTTGATTCATTCAGCTGCGAGTTTATTGTGATTAGACCTAAATAACAGGAGATCTAATTACACACAGTATTCAGTTAAAGCTGGTCTGAAGACTATGGAACCAAAAACATAGTTGCATAGCACATTATCTGCACTGTGTGAGGATACAAAATCAACCAGTATGAAAATGGAAAACTGAGTGCAGCTTCATCATGCCATACAGATAAAGGAACGTACTGGGCCATATGTTGTGGTTCCTTCCTTCAACCCCTGTGTCACCGTAGGTCCCAAAAAATACATAGCTTACTTAAAAGATTATAAAAAAGAGTTTTTCAGCCTTGAACATAAACTGCAGCAATACCCATATGTCACTCCCCCTTCCTATCCAGGCCATTTTCAGTTTTCAGTGTGATGATACTTTGATTGGCAATTACTTGGAAATAGAACACTGTACATTTATATATATCTTTATCTACAGTGCTGTGAAAAAGGATTTGTCCCTTTCCTGATTTTTTTTTTGCATATTTGCCACACTTAAATGATTCAGATTATCAAACAATTTTAATATTATACACAGATAACCCGAGTAAATAAAAAATGCATTTTAAATGATGATTTAATTTATTAAGGGAAAAAAGCTGTTCAAACTTGCTTGGCCCTAAACTTAATAACTCATTGTGCCACCCTTGTCTGCAAAAACCCTTGGTGGCAACTGCTGCAATCAAGCTTTTGCGATAACTGGCAATGAGTCTTTCATATCGCTGTGGAGGAATTTTGGCCCACTCTTTTTTGCAGAATTGTTTTAATTCAGCCACATTGGAGCGTATTCGAGTATAAACAGCCTGTTTAAGGTCATGCCACAGCATCTCAAGCAGAGTAATTCAGATCATTGTCCTGCTGCATAACCCAAGTACGCTTCAGCTTGAGGTCATGAATTGATGGCCGGACATTCTTCTTCAGGATTTTCTGGTAGAGTACAGAATTCATGATTCCTTTAATTATGGCAAGTCGTCCAGGTCCTGAAGCTGCAAAGCAGCCCCAGACCTTCACACTACCACAACCATGTTTGACTGTTGGTATGATGTTCTTTTTCTGAAATTCTGTGTTAGTTTTATACAGATGTACCAAGATGCAGACCTTCTAAAAAATTCAGCTTTTGTCTCATCAATACACAGAATATTTGCCCAAGAGGTATAATCAAGATGTTTTTTGGCAAATGCGAGATGAGTCTTTGTGTTCTTTTTGGTCAGCAGTGGCTTTCACCTTGGAACTCTCCCATGGATGCCATTTTTGCCCAGTCTCTTTCTTATTGTTGAATTATAAACACTGACCTTAACTGAAGTAAGTGAGGCCTGCAGTTCTTTAAATGTTGTTCTTTTATTACCTCCTGGATGAATCATCGTTGTGATCTTGGAGTAATTTTGATAGGCCTGTCACTCATGGGAAGGTTCACCACTGTTCCAAGTTTTCTCCATTTGTGGAGCCTCAAAGCCTTAGAAATGTCTATCTTTCCAGACTGAAATATGTCCATTACTTTTTTTTCTCACCGGTTCTTGAATTTATTTACATCAGAGCATGATGTGTTGCTTTTTTAGATCTTTTAGCATGTTCCACTTTGTCAGACAGCTTCTATTTAAAGTGGACCTTTGGTCTATTTGTCATGTTGGCTCTGTTTGAATGACATCCCTCATCTTTACAAGCATTGGAATAAAACACTACATATTTCTATGTGTAAAAACCTTTTTTGTAGGTTCGCTCTTCTGTGTATGACATTCGCCTAGGAGAATGAGAAAGGATTCTCTAATCCCCTTGATACCTGGGATATTTTTAATGCTTCCAGATTCAGCTGTGAGGGGAGGGCAGGGGGAGGGCTGAAGGGTGGAGACAGGTGCTGAAAGCTAGAGACCACTACTACGCACATTCAGCGCTGTTTTACTGCATATGTGTGAGGTCCCTGCTGCCATACCATGCAAGCGCAGCTACTGCTGCCATGCTGAGCATTCACACTCCCCACTGCCGTACTGAGCATGCGCGCCATATGCCTTTACTGAGGGAAGGGATGCAGCATAGGGTGGGACAAAATTGGACAGCTAATTTTCCTTAATAAATGAAATTATAATTTAAAAACTGCACTTTGTAGTTATTCGGGTTATCTTTGTACAATATTACAATTTGTTTGATGATCTGGGGAAAAAAAACCAAAAAGGGGGCAAATACTTTTTCACAGCACTGTATATAATAGAAAAATACTGGAAATTTGGGGAAAACAGCATTTTCTGTTCCAAAACATATCAAATAAATAGTCTTTCTTTATAAACTTAGACCGAAATGCATCCTGTTACTTTTATTTGGAAAAAAAAAGTGTCTGTGTGAAGGTTATAGACTCTACAAACTATGGTATTTATATTTGAAATTTAGGAACCCTGATCTTCTGACTGCCTATCTCATTTCTCGAAACTGTAAGCTGCCAGGACAGTGCAAACACTCTCAAACGAGGCATGGTGAGTATTTTAAAGATCTAATTATTTATCACAATTCTTGGGAAAATGAACAATGTAAATGGGATTTTTTTTAACTAAGTTGTAATTTTAACAAAATGTTCCTTACACACAGCGTGGGCATAATTACAATTACACCCCAAAACACATTCTTCTATTCCTTCTGAGTATGGGGCATGAATTATGCATCAGCTTTTTTGACTACCTATTACATTTTCAGAGACTCTGAAATGCCAGGACACTAGAAACCCCTGCTAAATTACCCTATTTTGGAAAGCAGACACTGCAAGGTGAAATTGTAAAACCTGGCACTGGCTCTGATTAGCAACACTGGAAACCCTGGAGCTGACTGTGATCAGCAAACTGGAAACACTGGTGCTGGCTGTGATCAGGAAACTGGAAACGCTGGTGCTGGCTGTGATCAGGAAACTGGAAACGCTGGTGCTGGCTGTGATCAGGAAACTGGAAACGCTGGTGCTGGCTGTGATCAGGAAACTGGAAACGCTGGTGCTGGCTGTGATCAGGAAACTGGAAACGCTGGTGCTGGCTGTGATCAGGAAACTGGAAACGCTGGTGCTGGCTGTGATCAGGAAACTGGAAACGCTGATGCTGGCTGTGATCAGGAAACTGGAAACGCTGGTGCTGGCTGTGATCAGGAAACTGGAAACGCTGGTGCTGGCTGTGATCAGGAAACTGAAAACGCTGGTGCTGGCTGTGATCAGGAAACTGGAAACGCTGGTGCTGGCTGTGATCAGGAAACTGGAAACACTGGTGCTGGCTGTGATCAGGAAACTGGAAACGCTGGTGCTGGCTGTGATCAGCAAACTGGAAACACTGGTGCTGGCTGTGATCAACAAACTGGAAACACTGGTGCTGGCTGTGATCAGGAAACTGGAAACGCTGGTGCTGGCTGTGAACAGGAAACTGGAAACGCTGGTGCTGGCTGTGATCAGGAAACTGGAAACGCTGGTGCTGGCTGTGATCAGGAAACTGGAAACGCTGATGCTAGTTGTGATCAGGAAACTGGAAACCATGGTGCTGGCTGTGATCAATAAATTGGAAACACTGAAGCTGGCTGTGATCAGGAAACTGGAAACACAGAAGCTGGCTTTAATTAGCGAACTGGAAACACTGGATCTAGCTGTGATCAGAAAACTGGCACCCCAGTACATCTGCAGTCCTAACTCTATACATTTTGAGAGCCTCCAAAGTTGGAGCACACATATAATAATGGATAGATTGAGGGCAGGTATGCCTGGAGAGAGTCCACCCCTCCTTAAAGGTATAGGACACTGGACACCCAGCAATAGCAGAATGGCATAGAGAGTATTCAATGTGTCCCATCACCAATTCACCAACCACAAGATATACTGGGTTGTTGTGAAGTGGCCTCTGCAGCTTGCACATATATATGCAAATGTGTGCAAATTAAACTCCCTTGTTTTAATGTAAACTGTTAGACAGGGTAATTTGGTTTGTTTCAAGCTGGCTGGTAAGTGAGCTGGGAATTTTTGTTTGTAGTTTTTGAGATGCATCGCCCCTGTCATGTGCAGCTTGCTGCATAGGCCAGTTATAGGTTGTTGTGGTTGCCATTTGTTTGTACTGTTGGTGAATTGGTGAGGGGATGCACTGAATATCTTTGCTGCCTTTGTGCTATTGTTGGTTGTCCAGTGCATTCCTTTACCTTTAAGGAGGGGTGGGCTCACTCCAGGCATACTTGCTCTCAATCTGTCCACTATTATATATGTGCTCCAACTTTGGAGGCTCTCAAATTTCAGAGTTAGGACTGCAGATATACTGGGGTGCTGTGAAGTGGCCTTTGCAACTTACGTATATATTTGGAAATGTGTGCAAATTAAACCCCTTGTTTTGATGTGAACTGTTAAACAGGGTAATTTAATTAGTTGTAGGCTGGCTGGCAAGTGAGCTGGATTTTTTGTTTGTTGTAATGTGGCACAGGCTGTAAATAGGGGTTCTGTAATTTTGTACAATGTTACACTGGCTGTGACTGGGACCTAGCTCCCCCTTTCCTCCCACAAGGACTCTGTGTGTGTGACAGAAAAAGGAGAGCTGGTTGCTCATTACAGCTAGTTTTTACACTTGTGATCTATATGATTGCTCACAGCGATCACAAGGTACAGAGACACTTTGATTGACTCTGTGCTTTCAGCCTGTGACCATCACTGTCCATTAACTGCTTCCCCGCTGCCCTATAGCAGAACTACTGCTATAGGGCAGCAGGGTTGCGCAAAATCATGTATATACGTGATTTTGCATTTCCAGGTAGGGGGCGTGTGCGGTGCTGCCCTACCTATGCTGCCATTGCCGACTACAGATGTCTCTCACAGGGTCCTGGCTGAAGATTCCTTGCTGGCACCTGTGACAGGGGAGAGACCTGTGTGGAAATGACACAGGCCTCTCTCCTGCCAACAGTAACATGCTGCTGTGTACTTCTTTGCACAGCAGAGAAACACACAATAGCATGTTTCCCTAGTAAAGCACACACAGAACATACAAAAGCAAAACACGGCGCACTCTCATCGTGCATTACCATGGTGAAACACAAATTTATTTAAAAGCATATACATGCATACTCACAAACCAAAGGGGGATAAAAACAGAGAAGAAGAGTCCGTAATAACAGTCCAAAGTGATGATAGACCCTTGGTAGGGAACTAACGCGTTTCAGGTTTTGTACTCCCTTCTTCAGAGCTCTTACGGACTTTCTTCTCCGTTTTTATCCCCCTTTGGTTTGTGAGTATGTATGTATATGCGTTTAAATAAATTTGTGTTTCACCATGGTAATGCACGATGAGAGTGCGCCCTGTTTTGCTTTTGTTCACTAGTACCAAGATTTCCCAATCTTCTAAGGGCTGCACCTCAACGCATGGCATTTAAAGTTATCCTAGTCTGCATGAAGATTTGAGTGTTGGTTTCATTTGTTTATTTGACACACAGCACATACAGTAAAACACAGCACAGCACACAGTTAACCCTTTGATCACCCCAGATGTTAACCCCTTCCTGCCCAGTACTTTTTATTAGCACTGATCACAGTATTAGTGTCATTGGGATGTCAGTAGCAGTTAGTCAGTCCCCCCCCCCCCCCAGTGTCAGAATGCCCGCCACAGTCCCGCTATAAGTCGCTGGTTGCTGCCATTACTAATATACAAATTTTTTTATTTTTTTTATTTCAGTGTATATACTGCCATTTATAGATGCTATAACTGTCAGTTAAATCAATTAATTTACAAGTATTTGGATTTTTTTTTAGCAAACACATATAGCAGAATAGATTTAGGTTTAAATTTATGACAAAACTTGATTTTCAAAATTTTTTTACTGGCTATGTTTTATAGCAAAAAGTCAAAAATATTTTTTTTCTCAAAATTGTCGGTCTTTTTTTAACAATTTTTAATTGCACAGGTGGTCAAATACCACCAAAAGAAAGCTCTGTTTGTGGGAAAAACGGACATTTTGGTGCAGTGTTGTATGACCGTACAATTGTCAGTAAAAGTAACACAGCACCGTATCGCAAACAATGGCCTGGTCAGGAAGAGGAGTAAATCTTCTGGAGGGCAAGTGGTTAATAAGTGACATTGTTTACAATTGTTATTGATGTGATTGGTCAATTAAAGTGGATCTGTACCATTTATCTATTACCTGCATTGTGCAATGACAGAGCAACCACAGTTACTATGTGCACACACACACACAGGGTGGTGGGGGGCCATGTGATAACACAGTATTAAAAAAATGCATTTAAAATGGACCTTTCAAATGAGGAAGAACCCTCCTTCTCACCTCACCAGCCATTTCACTGCAAGTGGGTTGGCTAAAAAAATTGTATACAAAACTATACATTATCTTTAAAGTAAGTGTCTGTGTGTATGTAAGAATGCTTAGAGCAATCTCAAGACTTTCTGGAGCACAAGCATTTCTTTTTTGTCTCTGTAGAATCTTGTCTGGTGGACCATGAACAGCTCTTCATACAAAGCAGGCAGTTTGATTCCACTAATAGAACTTTCTAGTTTAATTTCCAAATAACAATATGTGACAAAGAAGGTGGAACTTCTTAACAAAATTATTATTATCTACATAGGCTTAAAGCAACATGAGCTCCACATGCAGCCTTTCATGGCCAGTCAGAATTAGAAAAGCATTAATATTATTTTTTGTTCTTTGCTAGTTATACAGTTTATTACTGAAAAGACATTCTTAGAAATACGTATCATAATATGAGTCTTAGCAAAGATGAAATATGTGCATGGGTAGACAATTAGGGTCAATACATATAAAAGCAGAAGACGTGGAAGCAGGTGCGCACATTATTCCATACCACACTTGCCTAGAGATAAACTGCTCTTAATTATAGTTTCCTAGAGTGAATCTAAAAGAAAAGATACACTTCAGTGCGACTTTGTGCTGTTTCTGTCCTCCCGTCCGCTGCCAAAGGATCACCTGCTAATTATTTGAATACACGTAGAGCAGTGATTGCTAAGGGAAGCAGGTTGTAAACACTGGTTCTCTCTGTCAGTGATCCTGTCCTTTGAAGATACAACACTATTTTCAACAAATAGTTTCATCATTCTAAGTCCTCATGTACTTGAACAAAAAATGCAGCCTTTATAGTCATTTTTTGTTTTTTCGCCTCTGAACACAGTTCAATTTCATCTATTCACCATCTGGTGTTTAGATTCATGTTTTAGATCGCCATTCGGGGGCATAAAAAAGTCTCAAAACTTGCATTCAGAGAGGAGCTTACTGGCATAATTTACACACATAAGCATGTAAACATGCTGCCAGGACCTGGGTCTGAACCTGCAACCTCTGCTCTGTTTAGGGATGCCTCTTCTTGCTGAACCACCTGGGATGCTGGATAGCTGCCTGGACAATTCCTTGAATGATTCTGCCTTCAACCTTGTTTTTCTTGAACCTGGAGTCCTTTGCTCCTCCCATAAACTTTATATTTTAGCTATTTGCACTTCCTGCTTGCCAGATTATTGTGCTCTCTCCAGCCAATATCTCACCCTTGTCTTTCCCACTGCCATCCATAGCTGAGCTACCACTTGTTACCAACCATTGGCTTGTTCCTCAACTACGCTCCTTCTTGATCCCAACCTGTGACCACTTGTTTCTGACCCTTGGCCTGTTTACTTGACTGCACTTTTGATTGATGCCTACCCTCTATATCTGCTACTGGTCCCCAGCTTGCTCACCTCCTGGTGGGGCAATCCAGAGGACCTGCTGCTGCACTTATCCAGCTGGTTGCTAGGAGCCTCTCTACTGCTATAGCTACTGGCCTCTGAGCCTGACCCCTGACACACTGTAAATGTGCCTAAATTCATTCTAGCGCCTATAATAAAATTATTTCAGCCAATAGAATGAGTGTACGTGCATATGCTTATAAGGACTCTTGCACACAGGTCAGTTGAGCCCATTCCACGTGCTTCCTGGTATATTGTCTCCCCAGCCCAGGTGCACCATACAGCCTGTCATTGAATTGAATGGTTGAGAGCTGCTGTATATGGTAGCACTATCAAACATTAATACATCTTAGGGGTGTTTGCTGCATTTGGGCTACCCAGGTGGAGGAAATATGCAGGGAATTACACTGAATGGGCTGAACGGGCACCGCTGTGCAAGAGTCCTTAATGCCAAATATGCATAAAAGAGAGTCATTATTTCCCCAAATTTTTTTTCCTTTTCTTTACACTGGATTTTTCCACAAGCTCCTGACAGACAGAACCAGCATAGATGAGAATATTTTACAAGGCTGTATATCTGCGAGCTTACACATGCAGGTAACTAGAGATGAGCGAATTATTCAAAAATTCGATTCGGCTGATTCGCCGAATTTCAGGAAGAAATTTGATTCGATGCGAATTAATTCGCTACGAAGTTAACTTATAAAAAGGGTTTCTAGGCTTCAGAGAGCCTTTAAATTAGTGCAGAACACTGTACCTTTAATTTAAATGCCCTTGGAGATGAGGAAGGAGAAGGAGAAGGATGAGAAGAAGGAGAAGGAGAAGGATGAGAAGAAGGAGAAGGATGAGAAGAAGGAGAAGGATGAGAAGAAGGAGAAGGATGAGAAGAAGGAGAAGGATGAGAAGAAGGAGAAGGAGAAGGAGAAGGATGAGAAGAAGGAGAAGGAGAAGGATGAGAAGATGGAGAAGGAGAAGGATGAGAAGAAGGAGAAGGATGAGAAGAAGGAGAATGAGAAGGATGAGAAGAAGGAGAAGGATGAGAAGAAGGAGAAGGATGAGAAGAAGGAGAAGGATGAGAAGAAGGAGAAGGATAAGAAGAAGGATGAGAAGAAGGATGAGAAGAAGGAGAAGGATCAGAAGATGGATGAGAAGAAGGAGAAGGATGAGAAGAAGGAGAAGGAGAAGGATGAGAAGAAGGAGAAGGATGAGAAGAAGGATGAGAAGAAGGAGAAGGATGAGAAGAAGGAGAAGGAGAAGGATGAGAAGAAGGAGAAGGAGAAGGATGAGAAGAAGGAGAAGGAGAAGGATGAGAAGAAGGAGAAGGATGAGAAGAAGGAGAAGGATGAGAAGAAGGAGAAGGAGAAGGATGAGAAGAAGGAGAAGGATGAGAAGAAGGAGAAGGAGAAGGAGAAGGATGAGAAGAAGGATGAGAAGAAGGAGAAGGATGAGAAGAAGAAGGATGAGAAGAAGGAGAAGGATGAGAAGAAGGAGAAGGATGAGAAGGAGAAGGATGAGAAGAAGGAGAAGGATGAGAAGAAGGATGAGAAGAAGGAGAAGGATGAGAAGAAGGACAGTTCTGTGACAGTTTCTGTCTATTTCTGACAGTTCTGTGACATTCACTCCATACAGCGGTTTCAACCGCTGTATGGAGTGAATGTCACAGAACTGTCAGAAATAGGCTATTTCTGACAGTTCTGGGACATTCACTCCATACAGCGGTTGAAACATTGTATCTATTTGTTTCCATAAATGGATCCATTTATGGAAACAAATAGATACAATGTTTCAACCGCTGTATGGAGTGAATGTCACAGAACTGTCAGAAATAGCCTATTTCTGACAGTTCTGTGACATTCACTCCATACAGCGGTTTCAACCGCTGTATGGAGTGAAATGAATGTCCCAGAACTGTCAGAAATAGACTATTTCTGACAGTTCTGTGACATTCACTCCATACAGCGGTTTCAACCGCTGTATGGAGTGAATGTCACAGAACTGTCAGAAATAGCCTATTTCTGACAGTTCTGGGACATTCACTCCATACAGCGGTTGAAACATTGTATCTATTTGTTTCCATAAATGGATCCATTTATGGAAACAAATAGATACAATGTTTCAACCGCTGTATGGAGTGAGTGTCCCAGAACTGTCAGAAATAGGCTATTTCTGACAGTTCTGGGACACTCACTCCATACAGCGGTTGAAACATTGTATCTATTTGTTTCCATAAATGGATCCATTTATGGAAACAAATAGATACAATGTTTCAACCGCTGTATAGAGTGAATGTCACAGAACTGTCAGAAATAGGCTATTTCTGACAGTTCTGTGACATTCACTCCATACAGCGGTTTCAACCGCTGTATGGAGTGAAATGAATGTCCCAGAACTGTCAGAAATAGCCTATTTCTGACAGTTCTGGGACATTCACTCCATACAGCGGTTGAAACATTGTATCTATTTGTTTCCATAAATGGATCCATTTATGGAAACAAATAGATACAATGTTTCAACCGCTGTATGGAGTGAATGTCCCAGAACTGTCAGAAATAGACTATTTCTGACAGTTCTGGGACATTCACTCCATACAGCGGTTTCAACCGCTGTATGGAGTGAATGTCACAGAACTGTCAGAAATAGCCTATTTCTGACAGTTCTGGGACATTCACTCCATACAGCGGTTGAAACATTGTATCTACAGTTGCAAGAAAAAGTATGTGAACCCCTTGGGATTACGTGGAGTTTTGCATGAATTGGGCATAAAATGTGCTCTGAACATCATCTAAGTCACAACAATAGAAGAACACAGTCTGCTGAACATAATACTACACAAACATTAGATGTTGCCATGGTTTAAATGCACATAACATGTAAACATTCACAGTGCAGGGAGAAAAAAGTATGTGAACCTTTGGACTTAATAACTGGTTGACCCTCCTTTGGCAGCAATAACCCCAACCAAACGTTTCCTGTAGTTGCAGATCAGACCTGCACAATGATCTGGAGTAATTTTGGACCACTCCTCTTCACAAAACTGTTTCAGTGTAGCAATATTCTTGGGATGTCTGGTGTGAATCGCTCTCTTAAGGTCATGCCACAGCATTTCAATCGGGTTGAGGTCAGGACTCTGACTGGGCCACTCCAGAAGGTGTATTCTGTGCTGTTGCAGCCATTGTTTTGTTGAATTACTTGTATGCTTTGGGTTATTGTCCTGTTGCATCACCCATCCTCTGCGGAGCTTCAGTTGGCGGACAGATGGTCGTACATTTTCCTGCAAAATGTCTTGATAAACTCTGGAATACATTTTCCCATCAATGACAACAATCTGTCCAGGCCCTGAGGCAGCAAAGCAGCCCCAAACCATGATGCTCCCTCCGCCATGTTTTACAGTGGGGATGAGGTTTTGATGTTGGTGTGCTGTGCCTTTTTTTCTCCACACATAGTGTTGTGTGTTCTTCCCAAACAACTAAATCTTGGTTTCATCTGTCCACAGTATATTTTGCCAGTAGTGCTGTGGAACATCCAGGTGCTCTTTTGCAAACTTCAAACGTGCTGCCATATTCTTTTTGGACAGCAATGGCTTCCTCCGTGGTATCCTCCCATGTACTCCATTCTTGTTTAATGTTTTCCTTATTGTAGATGTGTCAACAAAAATGTTAGCATGTGCCAGAGATTTCTGTAGGTCTTTAGCTGACACTCTGGGATTCTTCTTTACCTCATGCAGCATTCTATGCTGTGCTCTTGCAGTCATTTTTACAGGACGACCATGCCTAGGGAGAGTACCAACAGTGCTAAACCTTCTCCATTTGTAGACAGTCTGTCTTACCATGTACACATGAACATCAAGGCTTTTGGAGATACTTTTGTAACCCTTTCCAGCTTCATGCAAGTCAACAATTCTTGATCGTAGGTCTTCTGAGAGCTCTTTTCTGCGAGGCATGGTTCACATCAGACAGTGCTTCTTGAAACCAGTAAACCCAAAACAGGTGTGTGTTTTTTAAGGGCAGGACAGCTGTCAGCAACACATCCAATATCATCACACTGATTGGAGTCAAGGTTGGCTCACTCCTGGCTCCAATTAGCTCTGGGAGAAGTCATTAAGCTAGGGCCTCACATACTTTTTCCTCCCTGCACTGTGAATGTTTACATGCTATGTGCAATTAAACCATGGCAACATCTAATGTTTGTGTAGTATTATGTTCAGCAGACTGTGTTCTTCTATTGTTGTGACTTAGATGACGTTCAGAGCACATTTTATGCCCAATTCATGCAAAACGCCACATAATCCCAAGGGGTTCACATACTTTTTCTTGCAACTGTATTTGTTTCCATAAATGGATCCATTTATGGAAACAAATAGATACAATGTTTCAACCGCTGTATGGAGTGAATGTCACAGAACTGTCAGAAATAGCGGAGCTCTGCAGATACACTTAGAGGAGCTCTGCAGATACACTTTTTGCCGGCTTGGAATTATTCTTATTTTCATCCTACTTCTTCTTCTTCTTCTTCATCCTCATCCTCTTCTTCTTCTTCTGAGGATGAGGATGAGGATGAAGAAGAAGAAGAAGAAGAAGAAGAAGTAGGATGAAAATAAGATTAATTCCAACCTGGCAAAAAGTGTATCTGCAGAGCTCCTCGAAGTGTATCTGCAGAATAGAGGAGCTCTGCAGATACACTTTTTGCCGGCTTGGAAATATTCTTATTTTCATCCTACTTCTTCTTCTTCTTCTTCATCCTCATCCTCATCCTCTTCTTCTTCTTCTGAGGATGAGGATGAAGAAGAAGAAGAAGAAGAAGAAGAAGTAGGATGAAAATAAGATTAATTCCAAGCCGGCAAAAAGTGTATCTGCAGAGCTCCTCTAAGTGTATCTGCAGAGCTCCTCTAAGTGTATCTGCAGAATAGAGGAGCTCTGCAGATACACTTTTTGCCGGCTTGGAATTATTCTTATTTTCATCCTACTTCTTCTTCTTCTTCTTCTTCTTCTTCTTCATCCTCATCCTCTTCTTCTTCTTCTGAGGATGAGGAAGAAGAAGAAGAAGAAGTAGGATGAAAATAAGATTAATTCCAAGCCGGCAAAAAGTGTATCTGCAGAGCTCCTCTAAGTGTATCTGCAGAGCTCCTCTAAGTGTATCTGCAGAATAGAGGAGCTCTGCAGATACACTTTTTGCCGGCTTGGAATTATTCTTATTTTCATCCTACTTCTTCTTCTTCATCCTCATCCTCTTCTTCTTCTTCTGAGGATGAGGATGAGGATGAAGAAGAAGAAGAAGTAGGATGAAAATAAGATTAATTCCAAGCCGGCAAAAAGTGTATCTGCAGAGCTCCTCTAAGTGTATCTGCAGAGCTCCTCTAAGTGTATCTGCAGAATAGAGGAGCTCTGCAGATACACTTTTTGCCGGCTTGGAATTATTCTTATTTTCATCCTACTTCTTCTTCTTCTTCTTCTTCTTCATCCTCATCCTCTTCTTCTTCTTCTGAGGATGAGGATGAGGATGAAGAAGAAGAAGAAGAAGTAGGATGAAAATAAGATTACGTCCAAGCCGGCAAAAAGTGTATCTGCAGAGCTCCTCTAAGTGTATCTGCAGAGCTCCTCTAAGTGTATCTGCAGAATAGAGGAGCTCTGCAGATACACTTTTTGCCGGCTTGGAATTATTCTTATTTTCATCCTACTTCTTCTTCTTCTTCTTCATCCTCATCCTCATCCTCTTCTTCTTCTTCTGAGGATGAGGATGAGGATGAAGAAGAAGAAGAAGAAGTAGGATGAAAATAAGATTAATTCCAAGCCGGCAAAAAGTGTATCTGCAGAGCTCCTCTAAGTGTATCTGCAGAGCTCCTCTAAGTGTATCTGCAGAATAGAGGAGCTCTGCAGATACACTTTTTGCCAGCTTGGAATTATTCTTATTTTCATCCTACTTCTTCTTCTTCATCCTCATCCTCTTCTTCTTCTTCTGAGGATCAGGATGAGGATGAAGAAGAAGAAGAAGAAGAAGTAGGATGAAAATAAGATTAATTCCAAGCCGGCAAAAAGTGTATCTGCAGAGCTCCTCTAAGTGTATCTGCAGAGCTCCTCTAAGTGTATCTGCAGAATAGAGGAGCTCTGCAGATACACTTTTTGCCGGCTTGGAATTATTCTTATTTTCATCCTACTTCTTCTTCTTCTTCTTCTTCATCCTCATCCTCATCCTCTTCTTCTTCTGAGGAGGAGGAGGATGAGGATGAAGAAGAAGAAGAAGAAGAAGAAGTAGGATGAAAATAAGAATTCCAAACTGGCAAAAAGTGTATGTGCAGAGTTCCTCTATTTCTGACAGTTCTCTGACAGCTTCTTCACATGTACAGCGGTTGAAACATCTGTATCCTAAATGGAAACTAATAGATACAATGTTTCAACCGCTGTACATGTGAAGGAACTGTCAGAGAAATGTCAGAAATAGCGGAGCTCTCTGCAGGGACACTTTTGCCGGCTGATCGGGAAAAATCCGATTCGCGCACCCGAAGTAGGCAAATATTCGGATTCGACGCGAATCAAATTTTTCCTGAAATTCGTATCGAATTCCGGTTCGCCTGGTTCGATTCGCTCATCTCTACAGGTAACAGTACAAATTTGGATGTAGCCATACAAATATGGCATTTGCTCTTCAATTTACCTTCAGAAAAGGTCGAATGGAAAATAATTTGTAAATAAAAAATGTCCAGCAAGGAATCTATGAATTATTAATGTAAACTAAATACAAGCAAAGATAACCAAATTGAGGAATGGGGCAGAAAAGAAGACAGAAGAAAAAGAGGAGACTAAAAGAATTTAAGGGAAGAGGAGGAAAATGGAGATGAGGTCAGGGGAGGAGAGATGGGGGGGGAGAATTAAAGATAGGAAAGGGGGAGGAAAGTAGAAATAAGGAGAGAGGAGGGGAAGAGAGGGAGAAAATTGGAGGAGAGTAAAGGGGAGAAGAGAATGAAGGAGAGGGGAGGACAAGAGAGGAATGGGGAAGTGAGGAGAGGGCATGGTAGGATAAAGGATGCGAAAAGGGAGGAAAGGGCAGGGAAGGAGATAGGAAGAGAGGGTAGACATCATGTTTGAATACAGGAAAGGGGAGAGGAAAGGGCAGGGAAGGAGATAGGAAGAGAGGGTAGACATCATGTTTGAATACAGGAAAGGGGAGAGGAAAGGGCAGGGAAGGAGATAGGAAGAGAGGGTAGACATCATGTTCGAATATGGGAAAGGAGAGAGGAAAGGGCAGGGAAGGAGATAGGAGGAAAGGGTAGACATCATGTTTGAATACAGGAAAGGGGAGAGGAAAGCGCAGGGAAGGAGATAGGAGGAAAGGGTAGACATCATGTTTCATGTTTGATTATGGGAAAGGGGAGAGAGGAAAGGTCAGGGAAGGAGATAGAAGGAGAGGGTAGACATCATGTTTGAATACGGGAAAGGGGAGAGGAAAGCGCAGGGAAGGAGATAGGAGGAAAGGGTAAACATCATGTTTGAATATGGGAGAGAGGAGAGGGGAGAGGATGGACATGTTTGAAAACAAACCTATCAAGGCAAAAACTCTTTACAATTTTTTTTTAATTATTATAATTTAATTTTAAATAGGCATTTTAAAATGGATGCATCAATGGATCTATAATGGATGGAATAAAACAATTAGTTAACAAATGCATACAAGTTCAAATATCCTGTTTTCGTTGTTCAGTTTTAGTATTTCTATTCATATGAAAGAATACTTATCCTCTAGTTCTGAACCGACCTTGAATGTTTGCTGTATGTTCTAAAAGTACACATTAAAAAGAGTTGAACAAACTAAAGTTACCGCGGGTTTGACATCTGTGGTTAGTGAAGCAACTAATATGGAATGTTGTGTTGTGCAGGCAAATAATCGGCCCGAATTAAAAAACAATATGTAAATTTGCAATGCACGGTTCATTTAGCACAAAGCTCACCTGGAACACTATAATCTGTGAGCAAACAGATGGTGCTGGCATGTTTCATGATAGGAACTCCAAATATATACATCCACTGTACATCCAGCTGCATACCGGGAACATAGACTGCAAATTAGCGAACCTTCACTAACAAAGCCCAGACCTGTGAATAGGTGAATATTGCTGTCTAAATGGCTTATTGGCAAATAAAATGTATCAAAAACTGTTTTTTTAATTTTTATATAGAAGATATGTAAAGCAAAATCAAATAAACAAAATAAACATTTTATATATATTTTTGTTGTACATAAATCTCAGTCATCAAATTGTTGTGAAGGTTGAAATTGCTTTACAAGAGAAAACACCAGCTTTGCTAAATATTGAGTAGTTGTAAATTAATACTGTTAAAATCTGACTTTCTGTTTTATTCTTCAGTCAACTAAGATTTTCAGTCAATGCTAAAAAAAAAAGGAAAAAAACAAAAGTGTGGTATTTAATGCATATCTAAACCCTTACATAAAAATGTAATACATCACAGCTTACCGCAATATCATCCAGGCATAGTAGTTCCTTGTGACCAGATGGAGATATTATCACGGGGAGTGGGATCGTTTCCTGTGTGACTGCCCCAGATTTGATGTTAGATCCGTCGGCCAGGTATACTGTCAGTCTCTGAGTTTTAGTTCTTAAGGGTACCTGTCAAGGTCCTACCTTTTCCCAGAGCTACAGCTCTGAGTATACTCTCGTGACTCTTCTGGTATCTGACTCGGCTTGTGACTAGACCATTCTCTGTGTTTTCCTTTGATCTGACCTTCCGTTGCTGAACCCGGCCCGTGACCTGTGATTCTCTGTCTACTGTTCTGTACCGTTTTGTCCCGTTGTTGTCGACCCGGCCTGCCTGACTACGCTATTGTCATTCTTACCAGCTACACGCCATTGTCGGCAGCCATTACCACAGCCGGGGTGTCTCGGGGGCCGCAACCTGGTTCCTGGCTGCGTCAAGTCCATCCCCACCATCAGGGGCCCTGGTGAAGGGCAGCCTGGGACTTAGACTCCGCGCCCTGAGGGACTTCGGTCTGTTGGTGGTGGTTGTCGTCAGTCAGTGCGTTACCCTGCCACTAGGCCTACCTGTCCGTTCCACAGCCCTGCCCTGACAGTACCTGGTGTTGCTGAGTGAAGGTTGCATAGATAAAGCAACTGCAGGCCCCAGAATCAAGGATAGCGGGTACTGGCAAGGTTCTTCCCGAAAGCTAGAATAAGACGGAGATGGTGAGATGAGCAGGATTGACAGCGGGTATTTTAATAGGCAGGGTGGTCATAGACTTACTCTGGATGCCAGCCAGATGCAGGATCGTGGGTGCAGCGGCAGGTGAGTATGGCAGCCGTCAGGATGTAAGCCAGATACAGGTACAGGTAAGTAGATGCAGCAGAGTCAAACAAGCTGGATCAGTATTAAGCGGGCAGATCAAGTACAAGGAAGTAGGCAAGCGGATGGTCAGGGATAGCCGAGGTCGGTGCAGGCGGAGTTCTTTCTTAGTCAGGCAAGTCAGAATACAGGTAACAGGATCAGGTAATATGTGCAGGAACAATGTAGACCAGAAGGCATTAATTGTACTGTATTGCAGGTTTAAATAGCCCGCCTAGCGGTGACGTGGGCTCTACTGGGCATGCGCGCACTTCCGTGCTTCTGTGCATGCGCACCCGCACGCTTCCGCGCATGCACACTTGCACCACCGCGATCCGAA
This sequence comes from Staurois parvus, assembly GCF_062004578.1. NCBI lineage: Eukaryota > Metazoa > Chordata > Amphibia > Anura > Ranidae > Staurois > Staurois parvus. The sequence continues at coordinate 4,738,389 of NW_028318781.1, forward strand.
GGGACCTCTCGCTGTTGCACGGCTGCATGGCGACAGGGTCCCTGACAGGGTACATGGAGATCCATACTCACACAGTCTGCATTCAAGTCAGTGCAGCTGTGTCTGACTGTGTCTGACTTTGTCTGGCTGTGTCTGAGCAGCCGCTGCGCCTGCATCCACCTCTATAGGCTGCGTATGTACAGTCTGGGACAGATGTAAAATTACACAACCACGTTCCTGCATCGAAGAGTGGCTATGCGAGCAGGTGGTTGCTGCAGTGACCTTCGGCTGGAACTGAGAAGCATCACAAGGGAAAAATGTCACAAGCACACCAAGGTTCTCCAAAGCTTTAATAAACAATCACATAGTTACAGCAAGAGCAACGTTTTGGAGTCTCGCAGGACCCCTTCATCAGACATGTGACAAGTTGTGTTAACACAGAGAAACTATTAAAAAAAAAACATCCACCAATCAGTGCAAACAGGATAAGCTAAGCCCTGCCCCTAGAACATCGTATTCCCGCCATATACATGTTTAAAAAAAAATAAGCAGACGCATTAATAAATGCAACCTGTGTGTAGAAAGGGTGTCAAGGCCAGTCTGATTGGAGCCTTGGGGCCAGTTCACAGGACAACAAGTGCATTTGTATGCATGTTTTTGCATATACCCATGCAAGGCTTTTATGACATCCCATTCATTTCAATGGGCTGCCAAATGCATGAGATCGCTACAAAAAGTACGGCAGGCATGATTTTTAACCCTTTCCGTTGCCAGAGCCGTTTTTTAATTTTTTTGCACACGTTTAAAAAATAATTTTAGGCCTGAAGATTACACAAAACTCCCAAAACATTATATATTTTCTGAAAGCAGACACCCTAGTCAATAAAATAGTGTTAGTTCCAATTTTTTATGTCACACAATATTGCCGCACAGGTCTAGGAAACTCAAAGTTTCAGGAATAAACACACTAAAGTGGGTAAATAGATACCCAACATGCCAATAAAATGTGCGCCTATAAAATGGCAACAAACTTCAGTACCCTATAGACAACGCTGTAAAGCCCCTGTAGGTCATTGGTTTAAGGTTATGGAGGGAGTCTTGAGCTAGAACTATTGCTTTCACTCCGGCATGACCGGCGATATGTAACATGTGTATCTCAAATGTCGGTTTCACACGTAGGTGCCCTGAAGTTTGCATTTGCGTTCATACATGTTATGTACATTCGTACATGTTACATGAGGGAGATGTTATGTGCTTGGGTGTATCTTTATTTTTTGCAAAAAAACTTTTTTTCTCATCACATAGGGGACATATAGTCCAGTTTCTCTTTATTGAGACATGCAGTATCTAAAAGACCCTGCATGTCTCCTTTGGCCTCCACTCAATGTATTCCAGTGAAGACCGCATTGCAATACACTGCTTTTTGACTGCCAAGAAAGTGACAGCAGTATCCCGGAAGTGAAGTCACACACATTGCCTTTAGTGTCACAGAAAGAAGGGGAGGAGAGCAGATGTTTGTCAGACCCTACGGTGGTGTAGTGGTTCCTGGGTTCCTCCTGGTGCACGACAATGTTCGGCCTCATGTGGCGAGAGTATGCAGGCAGTTCCTGGAGGATGAAGGAATTGATACCATTGAATGGCCCCAATACTCGCCTGATCTAAATTCAATAGGACTAGCCTGCTGCATAATTTTTTCACTTTGATTTTTGGGGTGTCTTTGAATTCAGTCCTCTGTAGATTCAAAAGATGTGAGCACTGGCTGCAGGGGAAGCAAGAGATAAAAGGTAAGTAAAAGTGATTTTTGCCCAAGACAAACAGGAGGATCTCCACTGCAAGGGCAGTTTATATATATATATATATATATATATATATATATATATATATACGTATATGTTTTTTCTTAGTTTACATGTGCAGCAATATAGCTGCACATCGTAGACAGTCTTAGTTCAGTACTGGTAATGTTTTTTGACATTCCTAGACTAAAGATCTGAAAATGTTATGTTTTTTCATGGGTTGGTTGGGGCTGGGAAGGTGTTTAGTAAGAGACAGGTCCAGGCTTGTGTAGCACAAACCCTTGACCTTGAGGGACCTTGTATTTTGTCCCAGGTTCTATTCCTTATTGGATGCACAGCAGCCAGGAACACAGCAGCTGCCACAGTCCCACATCACAATGACCAGGCATTGAGTGTCCATTTTAGAGGTTTTAAACTCATTGAACTTGGCTGGGGTGCAGGGTAAGCCTTGGGATACTCCAAATGTACTGCAAAGTAGCAGAGGACACTCACTGGTTTAACTAAACTCTTCAGGCTCCCCCCTCCTTTCAGGCTAGCGATGTGTGGATATACAATTCAGGGGACTCCCAACATGGGAGCTGCCCTAAATCAGCAACTCTGGAGCAAGCGCTCAAGGAGTTAAGCAACAACAGCCTTCAGAATATCTGTCTCAGGCATATACTTACAATGTCCCTGTGTACTTGGATGCCTCCTTTCAATACCAGTCAGACACTTCTCCAGTGAGCTTCCAGGCTAGATCCACATCCACAGTGAACTCCCTCAGAATTGGCTTCATCCACTCTTAAAAGCCCCCCCCCCCTTCAGCTCTCTTTGAATGGAGACCTCGGTGCTCCTCAGAAAGTACCCCCCCCCCCTGAGCTGGGACTTCACTGAACTCCTGCAGACTTCAGCTAATCTTCACAGAAGGGCAGTAGCCCTTCAGCCTAGGCCTTCTCCTCCTGGACAAGAACCCCGCTGTTCTAGGCCCCAGGGTATTTATACACCCCTCAGCCCCCTACTGGGCATTTTTTCCTCCAGAGATTGGCTAAGGCTGCATGAATATTCAAGCCCAGTGTCTGCCTCTTCCAGTTCACTACATTCCATAATCCACTAGAACACATATGTAGACATAAGGCCCACGGGCCGACTCTGGCCCGTTTTAGGTGGCCCTTGAACCTCTCCTGCAGCTGCAGAAACTCCTTGTCTCCGGCCCTACCTTGCCTCAGAAGTTGGCAGCAGAGAGGAGGACAGAACACTTCCTACAGATCCAGCACCTCTCTGTGTAGCCGCAGCATCCCCTTGTCTCCGCCTCCCTGGTCTCAGAATTCAGCAGAATCCAGCAGCTGACTCCAGCCCTCTTCTGGTCCTCCTCCAGACCCTGCATTTCTGCTTTTAAGCTCCGCCCCCAGCTTCTTCCTGGCAGCAGCATAAGGTAAGGGGCGTGCACTGTGATATAAGTGAGGGTGGGGGACTGTTAACGTCTGATGGTGGGGGCACTTGACATCTGATGTAGAGGGGAGCTTTGGGGTGCTCTAGACATCTAGTCTAACAGATACAACCGGCCCTTTGAATGCAACCATAATGCTGATGCGGCCTGTGATGAAAGTGAGTCTGTCACCCCTGCCCTAGAAGGCAGGGGGAAGTAGTTGAGCCTGCAGCCAGCAAGACCCTGAACAACCAAAATTAATCACACTCTGCTCCACTGACTACAGAGGAGCAAAAAAGAAAATTAATCTAGGAGGATGCTACACCTGTGTCAGAGGGCATTCTAGTGATTATATGAGATAATTGCAGAAAATGTAATAACACTTATATAATCAAAACTGTCTGCTATACAATATTATATTTGTTACAAAGTAGAATTTACTAGTAATTGACTGAAGGTTCTCTTTAACTTAATCATTTCATTTGTTGGGTTTGAACAGTATTGGGAAAAAAACAAAACTTTATCACCGCTCTCGCCCCCATGCAAATTGCTGTCTAACTTTGTTATTCCTCACCTAATTTGGTATTACACCCAAGGAAATGTATAATTGTGCTTATTGCAAATCTTTCTGACATTCATTGTGTCTCTTGCTGCATGCCGTCTGTTCTTTTTAATCCACCCCATTGATTTACAAGATTTAGACAGGGTACGTGTAGTTCTCAGCAATGAGATACACTTGATTGTATTAATTATATTACAATACCGTGACTGTGGAAAACCCACTTCAACATACTTTCTTTTCAACATAAGGATGCTGTTGGGGGATTATGTGAATCAATTAAGTGATTTTGAAATAAAATATAACTTGGCTATAAATTATATCAATTAGATGTTCCTTAAGAAAGGGGAACATAAATCCAGATAATAGCTACATTTTTAAAAGGAGTGAGACAAGCTGGAAAAAAAATCTAGCAAGCTGGATAATAATTGCCATGCACATTTTTCCAAAGAAAACCCTAGTTTTGTTAACAGTTCAATATAAGGTATATAAATTATTACTCATGGGAGGAGGGAAACAATCAACAAGTGTCTCCCAGTATGGAACTCTCCCACTGGGCTGTCTGTAACTGAGCCTTTCCATTAATACAAATTTTGTTAACTACAACCTGAATCAGTGTGTTCACTGTCACCACACTACGTTGCACCCACCCATCTTGTTGGCAGGATATGTCCTTTGCAGAGGGTGCAGAAGGAGGAAAAGGCTCCATCATGGTTCTGTTCGGCCCTAGCCCTGGTGCCTAAGTTCAATGGCTCAAACATTCCCCTGGCTAAGTGGGAGGAGAGACTGGAGAGTGCCGCATGCCTGTACCAGGTCCCAGTCTAGCTGATCGCAGAGCTAGCTAATACCGCCCTAGAGGATGACACCTGCCAAGCAATGATGGCGCTGCCAGAGGAGAAGCAAGGTACATTAGAACAAATTGTTTCACATCTGGAGGGCCTGTTCAGAGAAAAGGTACTGGTCCCGGAACTGAGGTGGAGATTGTCTGTCCGGAAGCAACAGAAGGATGAGAATCTCACTTGTTATCTGGTAGCAATCCATAGCCTCTGGAAGTGCCTGGAAAAGAGGGATGTGTATGGCTGTGCTGACATTACCCCTTCAGATCATATGCTAAGGGACCAGTTCAAATAGGGCATGAAAGCTGGCCCAGTCAAGATTGCTCTTCAAGAGAGAATCAGGACACAATCCACCATCTCTTTCCATAACATTGTGGTGGACATAGTTGAGCAGGGGCAGGAAGATGCAGAGGCGATGGTGGTGGTGACCAAAAAGTATGAACCTGTGTATCAAAAGAAAGAGGCCTTGGCCCCTTCACCCTTGTCAACCCTACAAACAGCACTGAGAGAGCTAGCTGAAGATGTGGCCTCATTAAAAGAAGAGATGTCCTCCTTCAAACTGGACTCTCTCCAATTCCACAGGGGCAAGGATCTGCTGCAAAGGGAACCCAAGGAAGTGCTGGTGCTGCGGGTACAATGGGCATATTACTAAGAACAGTGGGCGGCCTTAATTCAAAAACTCATCCACGCAGTCATTAAACTAGTGGCTCCTGAGGCAGAGGGACCAACGACTCAAAGTCCAAGCAAGCCAGATGCCATAGTGGCACCAAGTACAGTGCTGCACATGCCCTTCGGCCTAAGCACCTTCCAACACTCAATGGAAATAGGCCTAGGAAATATCAACTTTGAATTTGTGTTACATTACTTGGATAATATTAGCTATGCTTGGCTATGCTGCATTCAGGTGACCCTGGCAGCCATCTTGGGTGATTAAAGCCTTTATAAGTGCTTGCCTCCAGGTTTTGGCTCACTTGCAAAGTGGGTAGTGTAAGGAGCTTGCGTCTGTCAGGGAAAGTCAGTAGTGGCAGGGAGATGTTCCAGACATGTAGGGACAGACGGATCGTCCAGGCCACACTCCGCCCTCCTAGACAGATGCTGTTGGTGCAACACAATATACTGCATTCCCAAGTTTCACAGAACTAAGTGTTTCTCTCAGCTTGGCGCTCTCCTGCTGGGCTGTCTATATAACTGAGTTGGTTTTTCCAAGTAATTTTTGTTGTCCTGCATTATTCTTTACTCTGTGTATTTTATTCACATTAGCTTCTTGTTTCTTATCACTGGTCTATGTCCCCATACTTGAATACTTTATATTACATATTATGTTAACAATTATGAAGCATACTTTCACTTGGGATCTTTTATTATCATCATTTTCTTTTTATTACCCTTGTTGTTTGCTTCTCTTTAAACTGCATGACATGTTTATACATATATTGATTATATATTTTGATTATAACAGTTTTATTCATATTTTTTTATACCATTTCAGGCCAAAATGATCCACTGTTTCCATCTGCACTTGTCTGCCCCCCTTTGCTGTCTCGTTGAGCATTGAGGGTCTTATTCCCACAACTCCTGGGACAGACACCTTTTGGCAGCTACAGTGCGGATGTGCTATTTCATTTACACTTTTTAGCTTATTTGAGAAGCTGATAGCTAAGTGTTTGCCTCTATGGTCTGCAATTATGGGGTAGCTTGATATCCACCCTCTTGGCAGGATGCTTTTTTTGTTATAATCTAAACTCTTGTTACATTGCAAAAGGATTTTTATCTTCTCATTTTGTAGACACCCTGTCAGTAGCATCCACTCCTAATGATGTGAATAAATATTCACAAAATGCGTCAAGATTTGCGATGCATTATAGTTCTATTTCTGTAACTCCGTGGCACTACTATATAAGTATCGTAATAGGTTACAGTCATGAATTGGCTATATTACTACTGACAAAAATTATTTAATTATTCTCTGTGTCTGGAAAGATTATTTGTGTCATATGTTTATTATATTTCCAATAAAGACTTTATATACATATTTCTTTGTTGTATGATTGATGTACCTCATAAATGTCCCAAGGGCACTAAAAATCATCTCCTTGGATTGGACTATAAGGGATTGAGGTGCATCATCCTTTACACCAGCCCACAATAAAAAGGTTGTGAGCATTTGTATCTTGTGTTTGTAAAGCACTCCTAGATGATAAAATCAGTCTACACCCCAGAGAGGCTCCCTACATTTGTCAGCTACCCATATTTGAGCCAAAATTGATTTTCTGTTGTGTCTCTAGATATCATGGTGGTTTTTATTGTCACTATATTTTTCCTTTAGGATTACATTTTTAGTCCATTTAATAGTCAGTAAATGTAGAAGTTTTATTTGCTTCTAAATAGTACAGACTTTTTAATGAATTAAGTCAAGACAAATAATAAATAATTCAGAACACAAAAAACCTTAATTAGTGTCTGGACTATTTTGATTGGTAGCATTTGTTGACCTGGCAATATGGTTAGCATACCCCATTGTCAAAAACAACATTATGTTCTGAAATACTGTCATCGATCCAAAGGAGACTTTCTAGTAAGCGCCATCTGTTGCTCTTAAAAGATTTTTTTGTTTCTGAAACTAAATTAATTAGTCAGAAATTTATTTACCTTATGCCACTTTTTGAAATTCAGAAGTTCAATATCTGGCTTAATATTCAGGTTTTGCTAAGCAATTTCACCTAAATAGCAAGCATATAAAACATTTCAAAAAAACATAATGAATAATGCAGGCAAACAAGAGCCGAGATGAATAATGTAATATATGGAGATGAAATGGTTAACACAAGTCTGCTACGTGGAGCTAAAGTACAAACTTAAGGTAGCATTGAAAGTGCACCTGTGCCCATACCATAGACAACAAAGTATTCACATTATTTAAAAAGCAGTAAAAACATTTTAATACAAGCCATCCCTAACCTCTCTAGCTGCCTAGACTGTGAAGTAGTTCATTCTCAAAATTACTGAAAGATCACAAAAAAGACTCTAAAGTGGAGATAGTTTCAAACAGCTTGAAAACATCTGCTGTGTGGTTAGATAAGAGGGCTGGAAGGCTGCCAAGATTCTGATGCAATAGAAGTAATAGGGAAAGAACTGAGATTTCAGTACATCTGTTGTGAAATTTGTAGGGACATTTGACCCACAACGCCTATAGCAACAGAGTTGAAAGAGAGCTTGTTTTAAAGTGTTTTAACTACTTGCTCATAATATGTAGTACGGTACTTTAGTGTGTAAATTCTGGGCAAATGTTCAGTTTACTAGATGGTAACATAATTTAAAGAATGAATTCACATTTTGTAACGTTACATGTTACACCCATATTCAGGATGTAACATGTTATGATCGGACCAGCACCTGCACCCCCCTCCCGATCCCCATTGTGACAGCTAGTGACATTCTCCTCCCCGCTGGCTGTCACAATTTAAAAAAATGGTCATGCGGGGCTTTGCCCATGTGGCCATGTCAGTCATTTACAGTATTCTGTGAATGGGAAAACTACAAGTCCCACAGCCTTTGCAGTTGTTGGCTTGTAGTTTTCAAAGAACTACCACGGCGCTCCACATCTCCGTAGTAGTTCATTGAGCCTTCCTGACAGTAAGTATCTGCTTGCCTGTACGAGATGTATGAACAAGCAGATATACTGACAGTTCAGGGGGAGACCTGCATGGCACCAGCGATCTGCAGTCTTCTCTTCTCTACATCTATTCAAAATCTAGAATTTTTACAACTTGTCTGAGCTTTCAGAAAGCAGAGGGTGGAGAGCTGAAATCACACATTACAGAGCTCAGTGAGGAGAGCGCTGAGAGCTGATTTAAGGGAAGTGACACACCCCCTTCACACAGCACACAGGAACAGATCTGAGGCAGTCAATCAGAGGCGGTGTGCTGGAGATCCCTCTCCTGTCACCTTATTTTCTCCTGGTGTCAGGAAATTTTGTCAAAAGTGATTCAGAGGAACACAGCAGTAGACAGAAATGACACCTAATTGAGACCAGTACACAAAATGTTTTGGTCATATGTTTTGGTCATATTTCATGTCTGAGGTTTACAAGCACTTTAAAACTGAACTCCTAGCAAACAGATAAATACACAGATGAAACGCATACAGTTGTGTTCAAAATAATAGCAGTGTGTTGAAAAAAGTAAATAAAGCTCAAAATCCTTCTAATAGCTTTTATTTCCAGCCCAGGATGATTGGACTACATTCCACAGTTCTTCTCTATTTCTTGGTTTTGCCTCAGAAACTGCAGTTTTGATGTCACCCCACAAGGTTTCTATTGGATTAAGATCCGGGGATTGGGCTGGCCACTCCAAAACGTCAATCTTGTTGGTCTGGAACCAAGATGTTCCACATTTACTGGTGTGTTTGGGGTCGTTGTCTTGTTGGAACACCCATTTCAAGGGCATCTCCTCTTCAGCATAAGGCAGCATGACCTCTTCAAGTATTCTGATGTACTCAAACTGATCCATGATCCCTGGTATGCGATAAATAGGCCCAACACCGTAGTATGAGAAACATCCCCATATCATGATGCTTGCGCAACCATGCTTCCCTGTCTTCACAGTGTACTGTGGCTTGAATTCAGTGTTTGGGGGTCATCTGACAAACTGTCTCCGGCCACTAGACCCAAAAAGAACAATCTTACTTTCATCAGTCCACAAAATGTTGCGCCATTTCTCTTTAGGCCAGTCAGTGTGTGCTTTGGCAAATTGTAACCACTTCAGCACATGTCTTTTTTTTCAACAGTGGGACTTTGCGGGGGCTTCTTGCAGATAGCTTGGCTTCACATAAGCGTCTTCTAATTGTAACAGTACTCACAGGGAACTTTACACCTTCTTTCATCTTCCTGGAGCTGATTGTTGGCTGAGTCCTTGCCATTTTGGCTATTCTTCTATCCATTCCAATGGTAGTTTTTCACTTTCTTCCACGTCTTTCAGGTTTTGGTTGCCATTTTATAGCATTTGCGATCATTTTAGCTGAGCAGCCTATCATTTTCTGCACTTCTTTATATGTTTTCCCCTCTCCAATCAACTTTTTAATCAAGGTACGCTGTTCTTCTGAACAATGTCTGGAATGACCCATTTTCCTCAGAATTTCACAGAGAAATGCACGGTAACCAGCATGTACAACATTTGCTGCCTTCCTTCCTTAAATAAGGGCAATAATTGCCACCTGTTTTTCAAAGAATAAATGACCTCACTAATAGAACTCCACACTGCTATTATTTTGAACATGCCCCTTTCAATTAGTGATTCAATTACACAGAATCAGCAGCATGCATGTCATCACTGTTGGGTCTGTTGGATTTCTATTACTCTACTACACCTGCTAGTAAATTATTTGCCATGTAGAAATATAATTTCTACCAAAAACAGTGATTGATCAGGTTAGTGATGTCTGACTGCTATTATTTTGAACATAACTGTATATGGGGGCCATCCAGTATTGAGGTTTACACAGTTCTGTTACACCACGCAGCCCTGTCCTGGGAGAGGGGGAGACCTGATTTTTTTTCAGCTGCAATTCAGTAAAACTTACAAGTCTTCTCCTTGTGATGGAGAGTGAAAGCAGAAGCAGAACACTGGTCACTGTCACTCTGCTCTCTCCTCCTTACACAGCAGCACAATTCCTTCACTCTCTCCCGGTCTGGGCTCTGCTGTACAGGGCCTGTGACAGTCTGATACCAGGTCAAGTTCAGTGACTTATTTGCATCTAAAAATTAATTATGCATTCATTAAACCTCCTTATAGTGCCTGAAAAACCAGTCTTCATGACCACATCCACCAGGTGGAAGGATTGCCTACACCAATACCCGTACCAGTTTCCATAAATTCACTATTTGCAGGGATTCTTTGAGCCTCTGATTACAGGTATTAGGCAGTTAGGATAACAGTACTTTCTGTGAAAATATAGTTATCCTGTAACATAAATTCCCCCTGCAATCTGGCCGTTCATACATTTGAAGAGCAAGGCACAAAACTAGAGCTGAGAGCAATGTGAATTCCTGTGCTTTCACTCAGCCATTGCAGATTGCACTATCTTTGCAAATAAGCCCATATTATTTGTAGCGCTCACTCCCAAACGACTGAAAATTTGCCCAGGTTCTTCCCCAGTGGATTGCCTGGCAGACAGGCACATGATCTCAGCCACATTTTCCTCAAAAACCTAGGACTCTAGGGGTGCTCTTTATGTTGTTTTTTTGTTTTAGGGAATTGGGTGGGATACTCCAAGAACAGAACTATGTACATGTTGAGAACAGTGAACTCCTTCCTATAAAGTTGAAGCAGAAGTTCTTGCAAATAGTAGACTGTGGACTGTGGCTTGTAATAGAAGCAGTTAAAAGCACATAAGCTTTTTTCTTTAGAGCAAAAAAGAGCAGAGTCCCTTCACAGAGAACTAGATAGACTAAGCTCTTCAGGACACCAGCCAATGTCCCCTTTAGACAAACTCACTGCTGACACCACACAAGAGGGGTGGCAGTAGCCCAAAAGTCTTTAACATCTCTCACAGCAATCTGTACTCACAAACCTCCAGGAAAAGTTGGTTAGCCTCCTATCAACATCCATGCAACACCTGTCTCCTGTGATACCAGACTAGATCTTTAGCAGACAACCCCTACGCCAGCTCACTGTAGCTTCCGTATCCAGGCAAGCACATGGCAGCATTGCCCTGGAGGGCAAAAGCCCTCCAGGCTGAACTGGTCCTCAGCAGGAAAAAACCCAGAAGCTCAGTCTCTCAAAGAATTTATGCAGTTACCCAGCAGCCTTCAGAGCCCTGCTTCCTGGGATTGGCCAGGGCTGGGTAAATATTTGTACTGCCTATGTTCCAGAGAATTCTTCCACTCTCTGGAAGCAGAAGAAGTCATCAGACTAGTAGCAGCTGAGAACACTTAACTGACCTAATTAATCAGCTGCACTGGATACAGTGAGGACAACTACATTTACCTGACAGACAATTGTAGCCGCACTGGTTACAGTGAGGCAAGCTAAATTTACCAAACAAAAACATACTCAGCTCCACTGAGCACAGTGAGCCAGCACTAAATCCAACTAATCCTAGCACTTTTCTAGAAGGGTGCTACATATTATTTAGCTTGACAGAAGAAAGCCTGGTTTACCCACAGACCAGCAGATTTCTTGATTTTGAGAATGATGTGCTATAAACGTAATCTTGTCACTAGGGAATGAGTCACATTATAAATGATGATTTTGCTTAATACTCAAGCAATTTCAAGCACTTTAATTTTCCACTGGATAGAGCCATCTGCTTATTTTATTACATTTATATATTTACAGGAGAATTGTTTGTCTTGTTTGACCACAAGGTCATGCGGATCACATCATGTAGCCTCTAAGGCAATAAGACTTGCATGTTACAAAAGTTTACCTATAATGGGAGTCTATGTTGCTTGAGTTTCCATTAATTAAATCTTGTAGTACATTAAACTTATAAAAGGAGAGTTAATTCATATCGAGCAGGTTAAGCCCTTTGTAATGTGTAGGGATGCTTGCAAAAATATTGCTGCTCAGACAGAAATATTGCAACTTCTACAATTACTGCCCCCAGCTCTATTTGCCTTCTGCGTCCACATTGAATACAATTGCAATTTATTATTAATATTATTATTATAATACAGGATTTATATAGTGCCAACAGCTTGCTCAGCGCTTTACAATATGAAGGGAGACAATACAGCAACAATACAGTTCAATACAAGAGGGATAGGAGGGCCCTGCTCCTTGGAGCTTACAATCAATTTTCTTTGACTGAGCCAATGCATACATAAGGATTAGTTTAAAGAGAACCAGTCAAAAGGGGGCTTATGCAAGGGGTAAAGTGATTCTAAAGGTAATTTTTCTTAAAATAACAAACATGTTATACTTATCTGCTTTGTGTAATGGTTTTGCACGGAATAGTCCTGATTCTCCTCTTCAAGAGTCCCTCACTGGTGCTCCTGGCTCCTCCCTCCTGCCGAGTGCCCCCATAGCATGCTGCTTGCTCTAGGGGCACTTGTGCATGTCCATTGATACACAAAGCTCAGCTCAGCTCCCTCTTAACTGGTTGTGATTGACAGCAGCAGAAGCCAATGGCTCCCACTGCTGCCTCTCTGTCCAGTGAGGAGAGAGAGAGAGAGCTGCTGCTCTTGTGCATATTGCTGGATCAAGATCAGTTCAAGTAAGTATAAGGTGCGGGGGAGCTGCATGTCGTTTTTTTACCTTAATGCATAGAATGCATCAGTATCAGTATCATCGTATTGTGCTCCTTCAAAACAACGACACCATCTTCTTCCAGAGCAGCCTGTATTTCTCCTTTGGTTACCTGTGGGTTTTTCTGTGTATCCAGAACAATTCTTCAGGCAGTTGTGGCTGCAATCCTTCTTGCTCTACCTGTACTTAGCTTGGTATCAAGAGATCCCTGAATTTTCCACTTCTTTATAAGTGATTTAACAGTACTGACTGGCATATTCAAGGCTTTGGATATCTTTTTCCATCTTTATAAAGTTCCATTACCTTTTTACGCAGGTCTTTTGACTGTTCTTTTCTGCTCCCCGTGGCTCAGTATCTAGCTTGCTCAGTGCATCCACGTGAGAGCTAACAAACTAATTGACTATTTATACACAGATACTAATGGCAATTTAAAAAGCAACAGATGTGGGAAACTAACCTATAATTGAGAGTTTAACCTGTGTGTCTATACCAAGGCCAAATATTCCAGGGTATGTAAACTTTTGATCGGGGCTATTTTGGGTGATTTCTCTTATCATTATGATTTTAAAAGGAGCCAAACAATTATGTGATAATAAATGACTTCATATGATCACTATCCTTAAATAAAATACTTTTTTTTTTACATGTTCAGTCATATTTGCGATTTCTGCAAGGGTATGCAAATATTTGAGTGCAAATGTATATGTCAGTGCTGTATAAATATTGGACCCAGGACTAAGCTTTAAGATTGTCATTCATTTGTTGATGGACTGAACAGTTTTGTGCAGTTACCAAATTCTCTAAGCATTGTACAACACCTTAATAATTTAGAACTCACTCACATCAACCATCCTTTTCGTATTATTTTCTACTACCAGACTACCATATAAATTCAAACTTGATGAAACTGTATGACCACACTCAAGTAGGTCGTAATGTGCTTAGATATTCTCCTTACTCCTAGCTCTCAGATTATGTGTAGTGTCCCTGAACCCCTATTCCCTAGCAATAGTTGAAATTTTCGCATTAGCATGCTGATGCTGATTTTTTTTTCCAAATTCCCACTACAATAGGAGAGATACCACAGGATAGAGCTCATTTTGTGAAGTAGTTTTTGTTTAAGAAAGCAAATCTAAAAACAGTTAAAATGGTGCTTACAGAACACTATACATGCACTGGGATCTTTAGCTGACACGTTCCATCCACTGACTTTATCAAGGGCTTTAGTGGAAAGCAGTGGATTAATTTGTCAGTCTGGAGATGCTAACACCAGTTAAGTATGTTGGCTATGCAGAAATCCAGCCCTAATAGTGTAGTTACTTTGTTAAAAAAAACAAAAAACGACAACCCAGATTGTTGACAGCACATTTTGTCAGGAAAGTAAAAAGTCCCAAACCTGATTCAGCTCACATCTCCTTTACAAAGAAGCTCCACCATTTACAACGGCCATTACTACGACATCTCATCAACTCTCAAGTGCATTCATCCTTTTTATTAAATGTTGCTGAGACATGTATAAAAAAGAAATTTGTGTAAAAGTGCAACATACTTTATTTGGAAAGAATCAGCGGTAATGGGTATAATTGTTTTTTTAGAAGTATAGAACCATTGTTCCACGTTGGAGATGCCAGCTGTGAAATGCTTTAACTGAATATTGCATTTGTACATTGCTGTTATTTTATTGAGTGGTAGGTGTGGTGGTAGAAGGTGCACATTTAAACTTAGTGTGGGTGTTTTACTGTGGTAGTTTTCATTTGTTATGCATTATATGATAGATTTTCAACTGGTAAAAACATAAATTATTGCAATTAAAATGGACATTCTCCCCAAAATTCTTTACTTAATTCAAAACACTCCTTTTCAATTATCCAAATAATTCTTTCTTCACAGTAAAATGGCTTATTTCCAACTTTGTGTGGAACGCTTCTAAAACTAGGCTCAATTGCAACATCTTAATGAGGAAAACGGAATGTGGAGGGGCAGCATTACCCAACTTAGAAATAATAACCAATTCTTAGTATCTCGCACTTGGCACTCAAGCTGTTGTATAAAACACCCTTAAAGTGTAACATTAGTTAGAAAATTAAGTCCTGCTAAATCACTTCAGGCTGGCTCCTTTTGCAGGTATAGCTATGTAGAACATTAAAAATAAGTGTCTATATTGTTTAAGATTCAGTACGTAATACAGTGTCTCACCCTGCTCTGCACATGCTCAGTTGCTCTCTACTTTTATGCACTGTGCCAAATTTGTAGAGGCCGATCTGCTGACAGCCTAAAGATTTAATGCTGATTAGGACTCTGGGCTTTAGCAAAATGGCAGACTCCAGCAAAATGAAACAGGAACAATGCTGGAGGCAATTTAAAGCACACCAATTTTAGTAGCAGAATTATTAATGTGGAATGTATGTTCCTTGTTAAAGAACATTATTTTTTATCAAGTTGTTGTGGGTAAAGTTCTGCTTTAAGTGTCTTAATAATTCATATACATACTGTCAGGGGCGGACTGACAACTCATGGGGCCCCCGGGCAATAGGGGATCATGGGGCCCCTGTGTCCTTGCCCAAACTCAAAAAAGCCTAGGAAAAATGTACCAGGGGCATCCCATGGGGCCCCCTACTGACCCCGGGCCCTCGGGCAGTGCCCGAGTTTGCAAATGGTCAGTCCACCACTGCATACTGTATATATACAGCTCTTACTAACCATTGACTTTAAAATAGCCAATCACTTGTGCTAAAAAACAATAGCTTATACCAAATACACAAAAAGTGACATTTGCATCAAAAAATAAACTTGTGTTCAGTGTACTTTCATATAGTTATTAAAGTGTTACTAAACTCAGAACCATTCACTATATCTGGTCTCCCACAGTACACAGAACATGGAAGTGCAATTACTTTACTAAATATAAGCTGCTCATCAGCAGTCTTGTGACTTCTATCAGTGTCCAGCTGAGCACATGTTAAAGCTTGTAGGAGGAGTTTTCCTTCTGGTCGAGGGGGATGCAAAACCCCTGACCTCTGTCTGGACAGTGCTGATTGGCTCTGTGCTGATCACATGGACTCTCCCAAGAAAAAAAAAAACCTCTCTAACAATACACACTAATCTGAGCATGTGCAAAATGGCTATGGTTCTGTCTGTCTTATCAGGAGATAAGATGTGGACATTTAAACAAGAGGAGGAGCAGAGAAGACAAGATCAAACTGCCTTTTTACACAATGCAGACGATTAACATCTTAGGTTCTACAGTGAGTATAACACACATGCTTTGCTGCATATACAGACTGATTTTTCTGTTGTGGGTTTAATAACACTTTAAAGTGTCTCTTGCTTATTCAGAAAGTGACCAGTTCTGTATTTCATCTATGCTTATGCTTATAAAATATAATGACGATCTACTTCACTTTATATTCTTGTGAAAAAACACTCTGTGCCCCACAACACTGCGTTCAAATCATGCTCCTTCACCTTCACTCCCGAAAACTCACCAGAACTCCTTTCTAAAAAATAATGTTTCAATAATATTTCATGCCATATACATTATAAAAAAAAGAGAAAGGCTTCCATAGTGTAAAATCATTTATGAAAACTCATATAAAAACACATAATAAGTGGCAAATCACTCACAACTCACATGTACCAGCCCTGCACTGGGAAAGAAGTGCTTTTTTTAGCAGCTGGCTCCCATTCTCACACAGTGTGTGCATGTCCTCTGAGTGTATCACGTCTCTTGTGTGTGTACTGCATCACTCCCAGGAGTACTGTGTGGGAAGACATCACTCTATGTAGCTCCGCCCCAACACGTTTTGTCAATAGACGCCCTGAGGAAGCAATACAGGAAGCATTCAATGGTGATGAACTTTTTTCTTTATCAAAAATGGTCACCTCGGTTAAGCATATGTTACCATATTACCGACATTATGACCTCTAAAGCTATGCTATGAATGGCAAAGATGTAACATGTGTATTTCCTAAATAAAAGTTAATTTGAAAGAAAAATGTTGCAAGTACAAAAATACCTTTTGACCCAACAGAAATCTTGTTTGCCCCTAATTTCTAATGCCATTAAAGCGGAGTTCCACTCACGCTGTCAAAAAATAAAAGTCAGCAGCTACAAAAACTGTAGCTGCTGACTTTTAAAAAACAGCCACTTACCTGTCCCTCAGTCCCGCGGTGTGTCCCCCGCCATCCGTTTCACCAGCTGTCCTGTATTCCAGGAGGCCAGCATCTTCAGTGTGGGCACCCGGCTGTGAATGCTTGCGGCTTCACAGCCGGGTACCGATTGCGCATGCGCGAGAAGCGCTGCGCTTTGTGAATGGTCCTGTAGTCTTCTGGGACCTGTCACATGTCCCAAAAGACTACAGGGAGGGAGGGAGGACACCTTCCGTTTCCGATCGCCTAGGGGATTGGACCGGAAGTGGGAACGGGTACCTGTCAAATTCAGGTACCCACTCCCCCCTCTGCCCCCCAAAGGTGCCAATCCTTAATGGAGAGCGGGGGAGCAGTCCTTAAAGCGGAACTTCCCCTTTTGGGTGGAGCTCCGTTTTAAAATCCCATCCAGCATTGTCAGCTCTGCCTGCTGGAATACAGAGCTCCACTTATCCCTTACCCTCTGTTTCCCTCATTACTTGCTTATGCTGCTGAATTGATTTCAAGGAGTCTGCCCATACAGCTACGGTTATTTACTAAAACTGAAGAATGCAAAATCTGGTGCTGCTCTTCAAAGAAACCAATCAGCTTCCAGAAATTATTGTCACAGCTTTATTGAACAAGCTGAAGTTAGAAGCCGATTGGCTGGCACTGATTCCTTGGCTCCCAGCGAAACATAATCCTACGATGCTTCATACACACCTGCTGACTGGAGCAACCCTGAAGATCTTTCGGTTGGCATGCAAATCTGCTTCCATTTCTGATGCCCCTAACCCTCTTACCTCCCTGCGCATGAATCTAGAATTCCCACTGGGCATGCACCCATCTTTTCTGGCTGAGCACTGGCCCCACCAACTTGTTTGTGCAGAACATTTCTTTTGTAATGGCCAATTGAAGACCCTAGCCTCACTCACCCCCCACATGACGGATCGTGCCTTCCCTATTTGGGCCTATCGCCAAATTAGACAAGAAATGGACCCGTCCTCTCACCCCCTTCGAAACCCTTTGCTCCAAAAAGGAACCCCAACGACACCTGATTTTCACCACGTATCTTCTCCTATTTGGAGACCAAACCCCTCTCACACTCCAGGCTTGCAGGGCTTGGATGAGAGACTTGGGGATAGATCTGTCTTCCTCGGATTGGAACCAAATCCTCACTTACGCACATAAAGGTTCATTGAACATTTTGACCCAAGAAAATGGATATAGATTAGCTCCCCCTTGGTATAGGACCCCCTCTAGGCTCCATCTCTTTAATCCAACCATACCCAAATCTTGTTGGAGATGTGATTCTGAGCATGGCTCACTTCTTCATATTTGGTGGTCCTGCCCTGCCATTCAACCTTTCTGGAAGGAGGTCCACCACATAACCTCGTCGGTCTCTTCACTGCCTCTAGAATTTTCCCCAGACCAATGTCTCCTCCACCATACCTCCATCCCCAAGCGCCTCAATTTATAGCCTCTAGCTATGCACATGCTAAATGCAGCCAAATTGAGCTTGCCAGCACTATGGAGATCTTCCCGACCCTCGTCGATCCAAGATTGGCTGACAAGCTTGGGCAGAGTGGCAGAGATGGAGGAACTTATCGAGTCATCACACGACAACCCAACTAAATTTTCTCACACTTGGGCCTGCTGGCTCCACTTCCAATTGACCTCCGAATACTGCTCAATTATGGGCTCTCCCCCTTGACAGCTCTCGACCCTGAAACCCCTATCCGCTTTCTAGATTGACTTGCCTACTTGACCTCCCCCTTGGTACTGAGTGCCCTTCTCTTTAATATTGGATAAAGGAAACGTTACTTGCCCACTTACTGTACCTGGCCCCTGACAACCTGATTACAGCCTCTATCCCTTTGAAATATCCCTATGCCCTGCCCCCCCTTTTTTTTCCCTTTCCCTTCTTACCCCTTCTTTCTGCCCCTATCCCCCTCTTATTCACCTCCTGCCTGCGACTCTTCCCACCTCTCCCTCTTTCTGCTATCTTCCTATTTCTCTTCCTTCCCCATAAACTCACACTGTCATCTGCACTTTTTCACTCACGCTCTTTTGACCTTTTTTTTCCGATGATCTTGATCGACACACATATCATTATGGTAAACAAGACACATACTCCTTGACTTATTATAAAGCCACTATAGATCCTGATCCGCAATCCCCTCCTACGTAGATTTATCTGGTTCTGGATCACGCTCTATCTCTCACTGATCTTTTATCGACTCTAGTGTATACTACTTCTAGATCAGTTAGAGATCCTTGCCTTCTCGAGCACCCCTCACCCAAAACCGCAACTAAGAATAACCTTTCATCTATGATATTCAGGAGGTAATCCCCTGCAGTCCCCATTCTCCTATCTTGTTATTCATTTTTGTGAATTTCGGACAAATTGTATCATCTAAAACATGATGTCTTTCTATCTAACTTGATCATTGCGATCCTATTGCTATCTTCTTCATGTTGTATTTTTGATATGTTTTGTCTTTTTGATTCTAATAAAAGTTATGGAATAAAAAATAAGAAATCGATTGGCTACCGTGCACAGCTGCACCAGATTCTGAGTGCTCCAATCTTAGTAAATCTCCCCTATTGCATGTAGGTAAATATCTCCTGAGACATATACTGTAGCTCTGGAGTTGGTGAACATCAACAGAAACTGAACTGTTAAAGGCTGCCACTTCAAGAATTTTATAAAATTTATAGGGAGTAGTAAATACTGTTTTTGCTACAGAATAAAGGTACAAATGCTGGGACGTTTGGGGGTATATTTGAGTAATGTCTGGATATGCACTTTCAGTAAACTGAAAGGTAAGGTTGCTGTGGGTTGCTGCCCTTTTTCTATCATCATTGCTCCATGCCTAGTGGTTCATGTCTAAAATGATTCTGATGATGTGAGTCCCTCTGACATGCTCTTTTATTGAATATGTCTGAAAAAGTAATTCGTGACAATTTAAATGCATGTTTTATACTATTTGTGTATTGCAAATGTCAAAGAAAACTATTAGAAATTACCATGTTAAATGATTCATAGGTTAAAGAAACTATAAAACTGTTCTAGTTTCAAATAACAGGTCTGTTGTACGTTTCAAGTAATATTAAATACAAAAAGAGTGCAAAACTTTTCTGGAAATGATCTCTGGCATATAAAACCCAGAGAACAAAATCATAAATCAAAGTCTTTCAGAAACTTTTAATCAATGAAAAGTTGAAGATGTCCCTCTGACCTCCTTTTGTAAGTAACAATATTCTCAATCTTATGCATATAATGTCGCCTACTGACTGATAGGAGGTTGCAAAAGATTTATCGTTATACACAATCAATTCCCCTTCTCTATTTTATACAGCTCTCATTAAATGTGTCATGCAGGCAAGTTTCAAAAAGAGTGAAATTGGTACAATGGCAAATTATGCTTTGATAATTTTCCTTTTGAAAAAAGGGTAAAAGTTCAGGTTATTTAAAGAACTCAAACACTATATGCAAAAAAAAAATATATCATGTATTTAACCTTTTTTTTATTCTAATTTGACTACAGTTAACTGAATTTTAAACTGGCTCTTGTGGGTCACTATAGTTTGCTTACAAACATTGCAGTTTAAACTGCCACCCAAAGTGCATCTAAACCTAACCTCCCAAAATAAATATATTTTACCTTGCTGTGTTGAAAGATAAAATCATTGTTTTATATTTTTCATTTCAGGCGAAAAACTATTTGAAAATTAGAGTGACTTTTGTCTGGCTATCAGTGGTTACTTATCACTGAAGCAGCCCATACACTAATAATTTTTTTTGTTCAACCGGCGGTTGAACGAAAAACCCTGACTCGATTCCTCCGTCTACACATTCGATGTAGATGAGGGAATCCTCCTCCCTGAGTTATTGTATTTTAATGCACTGATCAGCTCTGTAGGCTACAGCCGGAAGGGCTGATCAAGCAGCCAAAATTTGAAAGCTGGTTGTACAGAAGTCAGGTGGTAGATGGCCTTCTGTACAACGTCCTTGCCCATACATGGATCGAATATCATTCAGCCTCTGCTTAATTCCCCAAATTTGGGTTTTAACATCCGCATGCCCTTGGGGCCCATGGTGCTTATTGATCTGCATAGGAGCTTACAGCAGACTTCATTTGAACATGGAAAAGTACGAGAAGTGTTTTTGGACTGTGGCTCTGTGTCATGTGACCTGTAATATATGAAATTCATGGAAAAACTTCTCCTCACTCTACATTTGCACCACATTAAGGAAAAGGTCAGAGGAAGCACCATATGTGCACTGTGAAAATGCCTCATGGTACTACAGTAACTACACTGCCTGAACTTCTACATTATACCTCATTACCTGCACTGCAAAGGACCAGAACTCAAGCCAGTAAGAAAAAAAAAAAATCTTTGGATTTGGTTTTGTTTGGTAGATGTTTGGTTTATTTCTACCACACCTTCTACATTGTCTTTTCCTATGCAGCCCATTCCCCATTTGTTCTCTAATATTTTCTAGGAACACTTACCAAATGATGTTTTGTCCCTAATTAAATGTGTGTTTGTTGCTAGGTTGTAATCAGTCTGAGCGAGCATCTGTTCATCTTTTTTAGGCTTTGCAGATCTATAAGAGTACCTGTCACTTCATGGCTTTTTGTACTTGCTGACAGTCTTCATTGTGACTCCTATTGATTGCAACCTGTATAATTCATGTGGAATTTCACAGGCTTTTATTTTTTTACAGTATTTTATCTATTCCTACCAAGTTTCATTGTAGGATACCTACAGACCTTGGAGACAAGAACATTTTCTAAATTGGCCTGGGCCATTTTTAAAGAGGGAGAGTGTGAAGGGACTCTGCCCTACGCTGTTTTGTCCTTAATTAAATTTACTGTGTTTGTCACAAGGTTTTAACCACCCAGAGCATCTGTTTACTTTTTTCTAGTCTCTGCAGATCTTCCCTATGCTTCGTGGGTTGATTGATTCTGCATGTTACCATAAAGGTGGTTGGGGCAATTAAAGTTGAAGGACAATAACGAAGTTATGATTATTTATGTGACCCAACCAATCCCTGAGGTCTCTGTTCGAAAGTAAGGTTTAGCAAGGTGTTAAATAATTGAGTCAGTTTTACAAAGTGTTCTTCACCTCCTGTGCTTCTACCTTTACAGGTATCTCCATCTGGATCTTGTCTCACCCTGGGGCATGAACTTGGGGCCCAAGGACCTAAGCTACCTGCTGGAGTGGATATCTAAAGATAGCTGGTCTTGAAAATAATCTTCTTGCTGAAGAGTTTCAGGGAGAAGATAGGTAAAAGCTATTACTGGACATTATTAGAAGGATTCATCACTCAACAATCAAGGTATCTGACTGCTCTAGAAAGGGTCAAGAACCAGATTATTCATTACTACTAAAAAAAGACTGTGTCTGCAGTTATAGGGTCTGTCTTGCTGCTCTCACAGGGCCAACAATTACAAGGTGTTGCTTTTGCCTTTTTCTGTGCCATTGTCAGTATCCTGCACCCTTTAACCCTCTCTCATAGAATTAAGTTCAGCAATAAAAGATACACTATATTGCCAAAAGTATTGGGACACCCCTCCAATTGATTGGATTCATGTGTTCCAATCACCTCCATGGCCACAGGTGTATAAAATCAAGCACGTAGGTATGCAGACTGCTTCTACAAACATTTGTGAAGGAATGGGTCGCTCTCAGGAGCTCAGTGAATTCTAGCATGGTACCGTGATAGGTTGTCACCTATGCAATACGTTCATCCATGAAATTTCCTTGCTACTAAATATTCCACAGTAAACCATTAGTGGTATTATAACAAAGTGGAAGCAACTGGGAACAACAGCAACTCAGCCAAAAAGTGGTAGGCCATGCAAAATGACAGAGCAGGGTCAGTGCATGCTGAAGTGCATGTGGCCTTCAGATAAGCACAACAACAGTGCATAGAGAGCTTCATGGAATGGGTTTCCTTGACTGAGCAGCTGCATCCAAGCCTTACATCACCAAGTGCAATGCAAAGTGTTGGATGCAGTGGTGTAAAGCACACCGCCACTGGACTCTAGAGCAGTGGAGACATGTTCTTTGGAGTGACAATTCATGCTTCTCTGTCTGGAAATCTGATGGACGTGTCTGGGTTTGTCGGTTGCCAGGAGAACAGTACTTGCCTGACTGCTTTGTGCCAAGTGTAAAGTTTGGTGGAGGGGGCATTATAGTGTGGGGTTGTTTTTCAGGTGTTGGGCTTGGTGCCTTAGTTTCAGTGAAGGGAACTCTTAAGACATCAGCGAACAAAACATTTTGGTCGATTTCATGCTCTCAGCTTTGTGGTAACAGTTTGGGGATGGCCTCTTTCTGTTCCAACATGACTGTGCACCAATGCACTAAGCAAGGTCCATAAAGACATGGATGAGCGAGTTTGGGATGGAGGAACTTGACTGGCCTGCACAGAGTCCTGACCTCAACCCGATAAAACACCTTTGGGATGAATTAGAGCGGAGACTGTGAGCCAGGCCTTCTTGTCTGACATCAGTGCCTGACCTCACAAATGTGCTTCTGGAAGAATGGTTAAACATTCCCATAGACACAATCCTAAACCATGTGGACAACCTTCCCAGAAGAGTTGAAGCTTGTTATAGCTGCAAAGGGTGGGCCAACTCACTATTGCCCCCTATGGACCAAGACTAGGATGCCATTAAAGTTCATGTGTGTGTAAAGGCAGGTGTCCCAATACCTATGGCAATATAGTGTAAAAAGTCTGGCATTCAACTTATTTTTCACTCTACCATACACCAAGGACCAGAACTTGGGATGGAAATGTCAGCCTGCCACAATACTTAGGGCATTATTCCAAAAGAAAGAATGCTAAACTTGTAAAATGGATCTCGCTGTGGCAAACACCAACTGTGGTGTGATAAATTGTGTAGCACTAGAAACACTCTTGAGGGTGATGTCTTGTGAAACTCAGATGTATAACTTCAAACCAGCAAATATATAGCTTAGGTGTGATACTGCAGTATAGGTGTTGATTTTCAAAAACCGGAGAGTGCAAAATCTAGTGTAGCTGTGCATGGTAGCCGATCAGCTTCTTCAATTAAGCATTGACAAAAAAATCTGGGAGCTGATTGATTTCTATGCAGAGCTGCATCAGATTCTGCACTCTCCAGTTTTAGTAAATCAATCCCATAGTGTCATACTTGCAAAAATGCACTGTTCATTCAAACATTGATCATTCAAACATGTTGAGCAGTCTCAACAATTTAATAATTAGGAATGGGTTTTGAACAAATGCAGGCTTAGATTTAAGCTTGTTGTCCATGTATAACCAAATCCTCGCTAGGTCAGCAATACATGTGTATAAGCAGCCACTGTAATACCAGTTGAACAAAATGTATAAAACAAAAACAGCTCTAATAAGTGATAACTGAAACAATTATTATCAAATTGAAGTCATAAATAAAATAGAAATGTGTCACATATATAAAAAGTGTCAATACATAAAATATCCTAAAAAAAAGCAAAAATAAATAGTGTCCATTGTCAATGTACCTTAACGTTGAGACGATTAGTATTTGTAAGACAAATGGAATGTTTTAAATATCTAATTTCAGTCCACTGCAGTTTCACTTTCACTTATAGAGTGAGGAGAATTATTATTTGATCCCCTGCAGATTTTGTAAGTTTGCCCACTTACAAAGAAATGAAGGGTCTATAATTTTTATCATAGGTGTTTTAAATGATAGACAGAATATCAACCAAAAATGCAGAAAAAAACACATGATACAAATGTTATAGATTGAGTTGCAGTTCAGTGAATAAAATAAGTATTTGATCGCCAAGCAAAACATGACTTAGTATTTGGTGGAGGAGCCCTTGTTGGCAAGCACAGAGGTAAGACTTTTCTTGTAGTTGTTTACCAGGTTTGCACGCATCTCAGGAGGGATTTTGGTCCACTATTCTTTACAGATCTTCTCTAAATCCTTAAGGTTTCTTGGCTGTTGCTTGGAAACTCGAAGTTTTAGGCCTATCCCTCCCTTAGACAGTTGTCATTTTATAAAAGATGCCCCCATTGTGAGATTTACCCCCAGCTTTTGTCCTAGTGACCATTGTAAAATATGAGGGGGCACTTTCTGTCTCAGTGACAACAGTCACAGTTTGGTTGGTGACTGGGAAAAGCCCTCCATCTAGGAATCTCCTCTGTTCAGTTAGAGCCTGGATGGCAAGAATTTATTTTCTGTTTTATTTTGTTTATTTTCTATGCAACCTTTAAAATAAAACTGGCTACAAGCCAGACTTTTAAGAAAGACCTGCCATCTGGACTGCCTTTTTCCCAGGGAAGGTGATCCCCATCTGAGCTAAGCCCCACATAATAAATATATATATATATATATATATATATATATAAAAATATACTGTATATATATATATATATATATATATACAGCTAATATATATCCTGTATATATTGCACACAGCTCACCAAGGCATAAAACTTTACCACCTCCAATAACCACCCTGCGGTTCTATTTTACTTCCAGATCATTAAAGATTATATTGGTACTTAGTTGCCAAAGACATTAAAGAGATGTTTTCTGTGATAAATACTTTATACTCTACCATAACAATGGAAATAAACAAAGTATTAAGATGCCAGAAAACATTTGTATGCGACAGACATAATATTCTTCCCTAATGCAAATTGGAGTAATAATGTGATCTCTGCAGACTTTTATGAATGCTGTATCTCTATATTCCCAATTTGTATACATTTACAATGTTTATTAGCATAAGTTTGAATCCAAGTGGACCTGTTATCTAAACAAAAGACAAAAGGTCAACTCTAAAGGAAACAGCTATGTGCACAGCTGAAAACATGTACAACTGCCAAGAAAGTTGAAAATCGCACATAGAGTTATAATTCTCTCAGCCCTGCTGAGCTTTATAGCTTTGTGATGGAAAAGGTTGCCCATTCATCTGAAAGGCTTCAGTTCAGCAGACTCTATGCAACTGTTTAACACAGGGGTGGGCAAGCTGCAGCCCTCTAGCTGTTGCAGAACTACAAGTCCCATCATGCATCTGCCTCTGGAAGTCATGATTGTAACTGTCAATCTTGCAATGCCTCTTGGGACATGTAAAGTCATGCTTGTAACTGCCAGTCTTACAATGCCTCATGGAAAATGTAGTTCCACAACAGTTGAAGGGTCACAGCTTGCCCACCACTGGTCTAACATCTAGCTTTCCTTTTGATGGCTAGGAACGTTAGTACACTGGAAATTGCAAAGCTGACCTCTCTCCATCCTGTAAGTTTGCCAAATTTCATTCTTTAACTGTTGTGTGGCATCTTACAGCATAAGTAAAGCCAACCGTTGTTTTTTCTTTAGAGAGAGTAGGGGAGGAATAAAACCACAGTTTATTTTTTGCTGCCTGTGACCTCCTTTACTACCTGTCCTGGAGATAAATCAAGAAATTGAGAGGAAACCTTTCAAAGTCAGGCCTATCCCTCTCTTAGACAGTCGTTATTTTGGAAAAGATGCCCCCATTGTTAGATTTACCCCCAGATTGTGTCCTAGTGACAACTCAGAAATATGAGGATTTCCCCTCACTTTTTGTCTCAGTGACAACAGTCAAAAGGGCAAATAAAGAGATAGTTTTCCTAAGCAAGAGTATGTATCGCCAGAACTAACTAATCCAAAAAAAAAAAAAAATATGGGACCTTCAGGTGTATTGAACAGTGTGCTCACCCCTGATACTTTTCCAGGCGGGTGCCCCCACTATATACAATATTTCCATATTTCTAATATAAAAAAGTAAACCCTGCATAGTGAAATTCAATATTAATAAAGTAAATGACTAATAACAAAAATCAGTGATAACAGCTGCACTCAAAGATATTCAAATACCCCAATATCCACGCTTACTGCACAAGCAATGTGTTGTGCTGTTAAAAATTCATGAAATAATCAAATACATCAATCCAACAAATGAACTGTGAATTACAGAAAAGTCCACACAAAATAAAGTCCAACAAAAAGAAATCCACTATGAATTTATCCTTTCACCACCTTCACCAGTTTCAGTGATCCTAGCCATTGCCACATTCTGTAGATCAGCTTACCAGAAAATTAGACCTCAGCACACAGGAGGTCTACTGTAATACGGCTTTATGCTGCCTGCAATGTATGAGTGTACAGGTTATGAGTGGCAACACACACTGGAAATGGATCTCCAATACAGAGGAAGAAAGAAGAATCCACATACTGTAGTAGTTTCCCAACGGATTTATTTAAAAAAGAAAAATACTCATAAGCAAGAGATTACGAATGAAGCAATGAAACTAACAAATGCCACCTGTCCAAGCTGGTGTGATGATGTCACTGTGTAGTTCCACCCTTACGTGTTTTATCCTAAAGAACATTTTCTGAGTGCCTAGTGGGGATCCCTGGAGTAGTAGCCAGGAGAGAGCGGAATCTCTGAGGCCGAGGGAGTGTAGTTTTTTGAGGAGGAGGGGGTGGTCGACTGTGTCGAAGGCCGTGGAGAGGTCAAGGAGTTGGAGCACTGAATAGTGGCCATTAGCTTTGGCGGTTAGAAGGTTGTTGGAGAGTTTGAGTAAGGCAGTTCGGTGGAGTGTAGGGGATGGAAGCCGGACTGTAGGGGATCGAGGAGGTTGTTATTGTTGAGGTGAGAGCTTAGGCGAGTGTAGACTAAGCGCTCAAGGAGTTTGGATGTGAATGGGAGCAGGGAGATGAGTCTGAGGTTGTTCAAGTCATTGGGGTCCAGGCAGGGCTTTTTAAGTATGGGGGTGATGTGTGCATGCTTCAGGGGGGAGGGGAATGTGCCGGAAGAGAGGGAGAGATTAAAGATGTGGGTGAGGGAGCGTAGGATTGAGGGGGAGGGAGGTCGTAGGAGTTGTGAGGGGATAGGGTCGAGGGGGCAGGTGGTGAGGCAGGCATCAGAGAAGACCTTGGAGACCTCCTCGATGGTAGAAAGGTCGAAGGTGTGGCGTGTTGAGGGGGCTTCAGTGTGAGGAATGTTGGGTGGGGTGGAGGTCAGAGCAGTGGTGGGGCCGTGGGAGAGGGGTGATGAGGAGGTAGCTGTGTGAGAGGGGACGGGTTTGGAGGGAGTTATAGTCCACTGCTTACTTCCTCCAGCCCTATAACCAAAGGTCCATACCTAAG
Source organism: Staurois parvus (assembly GCF_062004578.1). Taxonomy (NCBI): domain Eukaryota; kingdom Metazoa; phylum Chordata; class Amphibia; order Anura; family Ranidae; genus Staurois; species Staurois parvus. The sequence goes on from NW_028318781.1 coordinate 4,766,503, forward strand.
TATTGACTTGGGTGGGAGGAACAGTGTGCAGGAGCCTGAACATTGCACCTACCTTACACTTATGTTTGCAAAGATTTGCAGGCTCCAATGTAAACTTAATAAATGCACATTTTGTTAAACAATATGGGGGCATTTATTTATTTTATTTTTTTCAAAAGGTGGAACTAGTCTTTAACCTGCAACAGCAGAAGTTAGTTAGTAGTTCTGTTGCTTAGAATTACTTGAATGCTATGTGGTATAAATGACATTTTGCCTTAAGTAAGAACATTATTTTTTTAAATAAATATGTTATATCTGATATAATACTGTATAACCAAGTTACCATTCAACTGTTTTTCCTCAAAGAAAAAACACGCTTAAAGTGAAAGTCCAGGCTTTAACTAACCCTAACACTGCTCCCACCCCCCCTCCTAGCTCCTATTTTAACTAGCCTATAGAAGGAAGATGCTTAAAATGATCTATTCTCAGTGTACTCTTGTCCAGTCATGTGATCCTCCCAGTGGCTGGCTTCAAGGTAGAGGAGAGAGTACCGATAGCAGATGGAATGCCTTGGTGGTGATGCCACCCATAGATTTACTATGGAGCATCTGTTGTCAGCTGTCCTTCCTCTTCCCTGAAGCCAATGCTTAGATCCGATCATGTGACCAGACCAAAGCGTCCTGAGAATAGGTAGGTATAAGCATCATCCTCTTACAGGATAGTTAGTAGTCAGTATAGGAGTTAGAAGGGAGATGGGAGCGGTTTTAGGCTTAGTTAGAGCTTGGGCTTCTACTTTAAGTTATTCCCTACTGAATTTTACCATACCTAATTACATTTGGTTTTATTATGATTAGAGATCTAAAAGCTCATCCCCACATCAGTGATCAGCATGCCTATTTGCATGCATATACTTACGTCTCAGCCTTAAATGTATCCTGCCATTAGGAGTTAATAGTCTCTGAATTGTGACTACAGAAATGTAAATATGGATAATGTCAGCAAATTAGTTAATTTAAGAATCACATTGTTTCAAATGCAGTGAAATAATGTTAGTATTTTGGAACTGTTGTGACTGGGGTGAAAGGACTTGTGATGTTCTTGTTCTCAGGAATGGTCTAATATGCTAATATGCATGTGTATGTATGTACATGTGTATATGTATGTATGTATATATGTGTGAAAGTGTGTCTGTATGTAAGTATGTATGAGTGTATAGTAAGATTATTAGCAATTAGTATAATAAACTTGATAAACTCCCATGGCTTTCAGTACCATCTCTATGCTGATGACACACAAATCTATCTTTCTACCCTCACCTCACCCCTCAGTCTCCTCTCGCATTACTAACCTACTAAGCGACATATCGGCATGGATGTCACTCCACTTCCTCAAACTCAATCTTTCTAAAATGGAGCTCATACTATTCCCTCCAGCCCGTCCCCCTCCAATGACTTCTCCATCAAGATCAATAATACAACCATCAGTCCTTCCCCTCATGCCAGGTTACTAGATGTAGTCCTAGACTCCCATCTGTCCTTTCAGCCCCAAATCCAATTATTGCCCAAATCTTGTAGACTTCACCTCCAACATCTCCAAGATACTCCCGTTCTTAACCTCTGAAACTACTAAGCAAATTATTCACTCCCTGGTCATCTTTCGCCTTGACTATTGTAACTCCCTCCTCATTGGACTACCTCATGGCAGGCTATCCCCTCTTCAGTCTATCATGAATGCTTCTGTCAGACTCATCCACCTTAATAACAATTCCATATCTGCCACCCCTCTCTGCCAATCCCTCCACTGGCTTCCCATTGCCCAATGAATAAAATTCAAAACATTAACAATAACATATAAAACCATTTATAATTCTGCCCCAAATTACATCACCGATCTTGTCTCCAAATATCACCCAAACCGTCCTCTCCGCTCCTCCCATGGCCTCCTGTTCTCTAGCTCCCTTGTCTCCTCCTCGCATGCTCGTCTCCAGGACTTCTCCAGAGCCTGCCTTATCCTCTGGAACTCTCTACCCCAATCTATCAGACTATAGCCTACTCTGCCCACTTTTAGGTGATCTCTGAAAACCTATCTCTTCAGGGAAGCCTATCCCGCCTTCAGCTAATAACATAAACCTCTATTCCTTCTACCAGATTATAATCTAGATTATTTATTATTATTAATTATGGAGATGGGGTGGAATTAAATAAACTGGTGCTTCTTCCCACTCCTTTTCTGAAATGTAGATCAAAGTATTTTGTTGTGCTTACAGTTTTATGTTTTCTTTTGTAATCAGTTTTCTTTGTGTCTTGTCTACTACTGTATGATTACCTTGTTATTTCTTCTTTTACATTTATATTTTTTATTACATGTCCAAAATAAAATAAACATACATTGGGGTTAAAACTTACCTAAAAATGAACCCCTCAAGGGGCGCATTGTCACCGCTGACAGGGCTTCTATCTTCACACGGTCTTCCTTCCAGGTTCAAGCATTTGAATGTCTGAGCCATGATGATGTCGCTCCTGTGCATGTGAGCGGGAGTCATGGCCTCAGCATAGCGCTCTGAAAGGACTGCATGACCATGCCGTCCCTTTGGAGCGCATGTGCAGGTGACATCACATGCTGCATCAACAGCTAATATCTCCTAAATGGTGCACGTTTAGGAGATATCCCTTTTTACGTACAGGTAAGCTTTATTATAAGCTTACCTGTAGGTACAAGTGAACATGCATTGTTTACTACTGCTTTAACAAGCTTGTCTACCCTAACACACATTCACATATACCATCCTAACTATGTATGTTTCAGTAGTTGAACCTTTCCATTGTGCTTTACATGATGATATTGAACACATAAGAGAACTGTCTTACTTGCCAAAAGGTTTGTACTTCTGCATACCCAGTTCTGATATTTACAAAGTTCCTGTACACAGCACAGCCCTGTCTGGAAGAACAGAAGTTTAGATTTTTCTCCACTGCAGTTAAAGAAGAATTCCAGGTATGGATATTTGTACATATTTCCCTTGGTCCTGCTTGGAGGAATGTAACTATTCATATATCATACCTGTGGGATCCCTCTAGAAGCTGGAAATTACTGTAATAGACACTGCTACTACAGTGATCTTGACTTGCTTTGGGTTCCAGTTCTGTGCAACTGTCCTGCTACAATGCAAACCTAGGAGGTCAGTAACTTGGCATAGGCCCCATTCAGAGATCACTTTGCATTTGCTCAATGGAAATCTTGTGTGTTCACAATGCAATAAGGTAGCTGTTTGGCACGGAACCTGGAAGCTAGTGGCGATCCATGGTGTAACAATGCCTACTCCAGTGATATCCAGGACCTAGAGTAGAAGAATCTCATTGGTATGATCTATACATAGTTACATTGGGCCAAGCTGAATCAATAGAACTATAAAAATGTATCTATACCTGAAATAAAAATAGCCATACCTGCAATTTTACTTTAAGTAAAACTTACAGACCTTGTCCCTCCTCAAATCTGCAACTGGACAGTGAAGTGCTCTTTCTTCGAAGCATGAACACTGCAGCAAAATGGATTGGCTCCTTGTTCTGATGATCCCTCTCCCAACATTGCTCTGCTATATAGTTCTGCTATTCTCCAAGACACAAAGATTTTGTTGACACCAGATATTTAGGTACTTATATGTTTTAATGAATACAAAGCTGCATTAATTTGTATTTTTTGTTATCCACCTGGAGTTCAGTTTTAAAGAGTTACTTCACACTAAACTGATATTTCATTTTTTAGAACATTTTAGGCCTCATCCACACTGGATGTTTTTTTCAGCTGCTCCTAGGGGTATCTGGCGTTTTTTTTTTCCTGCCTCTAAATGCCCCTGCATGTTAACTTATATGTCCATGCACACATAGGCTTTTAGAGGAGTTTAGAAGCAGGTTCATTTATACCCCCAAAATAATCCCCACTGGCAGTGCATCCAGGAACAGCAGCTTGACGCATCTAAGCCTGTGTTAATGCTAGGCACATTTAGCACTTGAGCATTAATTTCAATGACCAGAATAAATTATTATTCTGGCCAACTAAAGCAGAGAACCACCCAAAAGTGGAAGCTCCTGTTTTCTGCACCCCCCCCCTTCCTGCCACATTTGGCACCTTTTGGAAGTTCGGGCCCCCAGCAGCAATATGGGACATTTCATAGGTCCCAGAGGACTGCGGCCCATTCACAAAGCACAGAGTGCTTCGCACATGCACAGTAGCAAACTGGCAGTGAAGCCTTGCCTTAGTCAAGATAGTGGCGCCAGCACCCGACTGCCAATTGAAGAATCATCTCAGGGTGAGGACACTGCCAGATCCCTGGACAGGTAAGTGCCCTAATATTAAAAGTCAGGAGCTAGAGTATTTGTAGCTGCTGACTTTTCATTTTTTTGGGGGGTCAGAAATCTGCTTAATTAACGCCAAACTCGGTACAATGGTTAAATGTGCCTAAATGCGTCCAATATGTTTACAGGTATAGCACCCTCCTAGTTTAGCTAGGGGGAGCTAGACTCCAATGGTTAGACAGAAGCTAAGCAGTAGCCCAAGTGTAATAGCCAGAGAGGGGTCAAATTGTGGTCAGGACTGAGAGGCTCTGCAGGTCAATCCCTCTGGAATTTGCCCCCTGATCTAGGGCTTTTGGAGGAAGGCCATAGAGGCAGTAGGTGAGGAAGATGTGAGTCTCTGAGGAAAGAGGCTGCTAGGAGGTCTAGTGGGATGGGGCCTGCCTGCAAGCCTGGAGCTGGAAAGGCGGAAAGCTTGGAACTCACTAGCCCCCAGAGAGAGAAACACCTGTATGGCAGGGAAGGAGCAGCCCAGCAGATAGGCCTGGTAGCAGCAGCCAACCCACAAGTAGTACAGGAGAGGATCTAAGTGAGTACAACTACTCCCCCTGGGCAGATAGGGAAAGGAGCACTCTGGTGGGAAACCAGATTAGCCCCCTATTAGTGACTGCCCAGGGATACCTACAGATTTCTGGGTGAAGAGGAGAAGTTAATCTAGGGTCTGGGGTGGTACATCAGGGAGATGCTGGCTAGCTCTCCAACAGAGACTGTGCTACAGAGAAAACTTGTGAATAGTTCTAGGACGTTTGTCATCAGTTGTAGGCCCCAGATCCTTAGCCACCCCCAAGGGAGTAGTGCTACACAAGCATCAAGCGTTTTTTCTACTAAGAGGAAGCATCTGAAATACTATTATCTCAGAGACCCTAAATTTACACTGGTCAGTATTTCCTCCATTTTTGCATAAAAAAAGCGGAACGCATGACCATTAAATCCTATGGAACTCTTCACACTGGTCATTTGTGGGTGCTTTGCATTTTTCAAAGTCCTACTTGCTGCATTTTTGGTGCACCAAAAAGGCACCTCCCCAATGAAATTTAGAAAACTGCATCAAAAAACACATAAAAAATGAGTTTTGGAGTCGCTTTTATTTCACAGGTGTAAACCATACTGAAAATGCTGCAAAAACGCAGTAAAAACATGGTAAAAATGTATATGCATTTTTTACTGCGTTTTTGAAAGGGAGCATTGTGAAAGTAGCCTTAGTGTGATATCTGTGCTTGGATTCCTGCATCTGCATATTATGCTGAATGCTATTATGAGCATTATAAAATTTGTAACCTCTTCCACTAAGGAAACACAAATCCCAAAAACCTAATTCAGTCAAATACATCTTCTGCCTGATAAATGTCCTGATATTTTTGGCTCTTTGTTTTGCGAGAAACAAAATTGGGACACATTGTTCAATTCTCTAGGCTAGACCAACATTAAATCTAACAATAGACTGTCAAAGCCCATGATCTGTGTTCTTCAGTGAACAGGTTGCAGAAAACAACATATCAGTGTCTTATATTTACAAAAAAAATCTGGTGCTTTAAAATAATCTCACTCAAAGACACACTCCCATTGTGTTGCAGAAAACATTTTTTCTTCCTAAATTATTGTTTCAGTTTTCAGGAAAAAATTGTCAATTTAAATGTAAGTCCTGGGAGTTTTAAAAACGCCGGCAGCATTAGCTGTATAAAGTCATGTTAAAAATGTGAGTTTTCTCACATTTTTTAGAGTTTTTGCACTAGTGTTTAGCTGCGTTTTTCTGTGTTTCCTTCCTTTAGCATTTTTTTACAAAAAAAAAAATGTTTGCTGAAAAAAATCCCAAGACACCGGTTTGCCGCTTTTTACCGCATTTTGCAGCGCTTAACAGCGTTAGAGCATTTTTACAGATAAAAAACTTCTCTAGAAACCCACTAGTTTAGTTTTTTTTCCCAGCCAAAAAACACCCCTAACAAAAAATGCTGATTAAAGCCTATGTGTAGGACATATATGATAACATGCTGGGGAGTTTACTGGCTGTAGAAAAAAACGCCAAAAGTCCAAAACAGCAGCTGTAAAAATGTCCAGTGTGCATGAGGACTTACAATTATTCCAGAGATAAAAATAAATGGAAGTGGAGGGGAGCATGCCTACAGCTGTACAAGATGGCTGCATAGTGCTGCAGCTGCACTCCATGCTGACTGGCTGAATCTTTGGCTGATCATGGGACCTGGGAGAATCCTCTACTGAGAAGTAAACCTCCCTACACTACTGCTACCCACATGATGGCAAATTAGGTCTTCCAAAAGCAAAGCACAAGCTATCAAATGCAGTTTAAGACATTCGTAAGATGGCAGCAGCATCACAACATGCTACTCACAGCCCTGATTCCTCCTCAGAGTGCCAGCAAGATGGCCCCAGACTGAGTACGTTCGCTCCCCAAACCTCAACAACATTCATAACCCAGGATGCAAATCTCAATTTTACATTGCCTCCCTCTTTGACAGGGCCATGGAAGACATAATGTTCCCTCCCCAGGTAGTTCTGAAATATTTTCCCAAAAGTCAGTGGTGGTCATGGCCTAACATGACCAGCTGGGGAACAAGAGCAAGCTTTTACTAGTGCCCCCAATGGTAGGCAAAGACTGCGGTCAAGTGTAATAGGTGTTAAGGCAGTCCTCTAAATTAAATGTGAGAATCTTCAGAGAGAGAATTGATAACTTTTTGTGATCCATGGCCAAAGTTCCAAAATTTGATACATATGCACTACTGACACAATTTTCTGTTATACTTCCCCCCTCTTCAGGTGTGCATAATGTTTGAGCCAGTACCTCAGAGCTTATACTGGTCTCCACCAACCAAGTAGCCTCTTCACCTTACACTCAGTGACCATGATTTGTATGCTGCTATTGGATACAGAAAGCACGTTTCTCATCAATCCATGCTTGCTCTGCTCCCAAGGCCTCGCTACATCTCTTGTGACTCCCAGGCTAGGTCCCTAGGTACTCTTTGCTGTGAGGTCAGTTTCAGTATGTGGGGAAATGGTCACCAGTAAAGGGCAAAGCAGCAAACCCTTTCATTGCCAGAGTCTCCATTTCCCTGGCCAGGTCACCCTCTTCCTGGCTGGTTGGCTGCTTAAGCACAAATATGGTAGTCATTAACAAAGGCAATGTAGCCTCCTTAGGACAGCTCTCTGCTCACTAGACCTCTGTACTGTATGTTCTGTAACTTCTCTTGTCCCTGGATTAAGCCCTGTTCTTTGATAAGCCATGCATGCACCCCTTTAATGACTTCAGACCAGGCAGTTAAACTGAATAATAAAGTCCTTTTACTAAAGTAGTGAGGGTAACAAAGGAACAGTCCTCTAACATGCATTCCTATCAAAGTTCTCTAAGTGCCTCGTTTGTAGTGCCCCATGAGGTAGTCATAACTTTTTTAAAAGTCCTTTACAAGGCAATTGTATTGTCAGCAAACCCATAGTTTGGTAAAAATAATCCATAGCTGGTAGTAAATCCATGACTTGGCAGCATAAATTCATTCTACCCCTTGGGAACCCCAACTGGGATCCCGTAAGGGGTGCCAAGCAGCAGAGTGACAGCCATATCCTGAACAACCCAACCCCTCCTTGGTCTCAATGAGCCTCAATTTTAAATGATGTGGGGCTGTGTTCTGCAGTGCAGCTTTAACCCTTGCCTCTCAGAATCCACCAACTAAGCAGGGTAGGCAAACAGCAAAATAGCCAGAACACAGAAACCACTTTTTGGAGGCACTGCTTACAAATGCAATATGTATTACTTTGCTATCTAAAGTAATGACAATATTATTACTGCTGCAGAAATGCAAAAACTGCTCTGGTTAATAAGAAGTATAAATAAATGAAAGCTGAAGTGGTTAAAGCCCAATTAAAATTTTATAATTTATTACTGTAATGCAGCAAGGACGCATATACAATAATAAATCTGATCTTCTTTTACTCTATATTTAACTAGTAAGTGCAGCAATTGGAAAAGTCCCGCACAAAGCAGAAGCCCGACTACAGTCTGACAAGCTTCCCTCCTTCCCCAAAGAGTGTGCTAATCAACTGCCTAGGTAGTGAGAGTTCTTTTGATTGATGAATTGTATGGGGGGGAATGTGACAGACTGCAGAAAAGCTAACCCACTCCCTTGCTCAAGAGTAGCAGTCTGACTCTCCAAATTGCAGAAGCCCAGGGTTTTTAAATCCTTACCAGTGCTACGTGAGCGGACTGACAACTCATGGGGCCACTGGGCAATAAAACATAATGGGACCCCCTGTGCCCCCGCCTACACTCTAGCCATACCCACACAACACCCTACCTACATATTGCAGCTCAGCTGCATAGAAGGAGCATTTAAATATTTACTGCAGCAAACACTGCATGAATGTTCCCTTCTGCTTTCCGTAGAAGCCACTGGGAACTTTCCGGTTTAAAGATGGCTGCCATGTGGGGGAAGTGAGAGAGGGGAGCAAGAGAGAGAGAGAGAGGAGGAGGAGTAGTGAGAGAGATAGCAAGAGATGAGAGAGGAGGGGTGTGTTTTAAATTGCACTAAAATTGGGCGTGGTTTAAAAGGGGTGTGGTTATATAGTGTCTGAGATGACTTATATAGTGCAAAATTAGGTAATGTTAAATAGGAAATGTACAGTGTGGAGTGTATGACAGTGGGTAGTATGTACAGGGAGAGGAGTGCGGAGTGTATGGCTGTGAGTAGTATCTGTAGGATGGTGTCAGTAGTTCTTCATTGTTATTAGTTTTATTTTATTTTTTTTTACAATTTTATGATTTTTTTTTCAAAATGCTTTAGGGTGGCCAGTGGATGGTGTCAGTAGAGCAATTGTGTGGGTGTCAGAATTTTTTAATTTTTATTATCTAATTTTTTATTTTTTTTTACAATTTATTTCTGTATTATTTTTTTTCACAATGATTTTGTGGGGGCAGTGCACAGTGTCAGTAGGGAGTGAACAGGGAGCACTAGTATATGTTGGGCTGTCATTAGATTGGGATGAATAAACAGAACCTGTACCCCACTCAATCGGAAGGAAGGGAATGGATGGAAGGAAGAAAGAAAAGGGAGGGAGGGAATGGATGGAGGAAGAAAGTGGAGGGAAGGAGGAGTAGGAAGAAAGTATGAAGGGAGGGGATGGAGAAAGGAAGGGAAGGAAGAAAAGGGAGGAAGGGAATGGACGGAGGAAGGGAAGGAATGAAGGAAGGAAAGAAAATGTATGGACGAAGTAATGAAGGTAAAGGAGGGAAGGAAGTAAGGGGAGGGAAGGAAGTAAGGGGAGGGAAGGTAGGGAGGAAGGAAGGGAGGGAGGAAGGGAGAAAGGAAGGAATGATTGAATGACGGGGAGGGAGGGAATGAAAAAATGAAGGGAGAGGATAGAGGAAGGAATGAAGGTAAGGAAGAAAGGGGAGGGAGGGAGGGAATGGAGGAAGGAAGGAAGGAAGGAAGAAAATGGATGGAGGAATGAATGAAGGAAGGGGAGGGAAGGAAGGAGGGAAGGGAGGAAGGAAGGAAGAAAAAGGAGGGAGGAAATGGAGGGAGGAAGGAAGGAAGGAAGGAAGGAAGGAAGGAAAGAAAGAAAGAAAGAAAGAAAGAAAGAAAGAAAGAAAGAAAGAAAGAAAGAAAGAAAGAAAGAAAGAAGGGGAGGGAGGGAGGGACAGCAGAAGGAAGGAAGGGAGAGAGGGAGGGAAGGAAGGAATGAATAAAGGGGGGGCAAGGAAGAAAGGAAAGAATGAAAGGAGGGGATGGAGAAAGGAAGAAAAGGGAGAGAGGGAATGGATGAAGGAAGGAAATGGATGGAGGAAGGAATGAAGGAAGGGGAGGGGAGGAAGGAATTAAGGAAGGAAGGAAGAATAGGGAGGGAGGGAATGGATGAAGGAAGGAAAAGGGGAGGGAAGGAAGTAAGTAAGAAAAGGGAGGGAGGGAATGGTTGAGGGAAGGAAGGAATGAAGGAGGGTGAGGGAAGGAGGAAGGAAAGAATGAAGGAAGGGGAGGAAAGGAAAGAAGGAAGGAAGGGAGGAAGGAAGTAAATGAAAGGAGGGATGGGAGGAAAGAATGAAAGGAGGGGAGGGAGGAAATGGATGGAGGAAGGAAGGAAGGAAGGAAGGAAGAAAAGGGAATGGATAGAGAAGGAGGGAAGGAGAAGGAAGAAAAGGGAGAGAGGGAGGGAATGGATGGAGGAAAGAATGAAGGAAAATGAGGGAAGGAAGGATGGGAGGGAGGGAGGGAGGGAGGGAGGGAGGGAGGGAGGAAGGAAGGAAATTATTGGAGGGGAGAGAGGCAAGAAGGAAGGAAGGAAATGAAAGGATGGGAGGGAGAAAGAATGAAGGGAGGGGATGGAGGAAGGAAGGAATGAAGGGGGGAGGAAGGGAGAAAGAATGAAGGAATGATTGAAGGACAAAGAGGGAGGGAAGAAAAAAATTAAGGGAGGGATAGAGGAAGGAATGAAGGTAAGGAAGAAAAGGGAGGGAGGGAATAGAGGGAGGAAGGAAGGAAGGGAAGGAAGGAGGGGAGGGAGGATGGAAGAAAGAAAAAGGAGGGATGAAATGCATGAGAGAAGGGGAAGAGAGGGAGAGTGAAAGGGAGAGAGGGAAGGAAGGAAGGAAATGAAAGGAGGGATGGGAGGGAAAGAATGAAAGGAGGGGAGGGAGGAAAGAATGAAAGGAGGGGAGGGAGGGAAAGAATGAAGGGAGGGGATGGAGGAAGGAAGAAAAGGGAGGGAGGAAATGGAGGGAGAAAAGAAGGAAGGAAGGAAGGAAGGAAGGAAGAAAAGGGAATGGATAGAGAAGGAGGGAAGGAGAAGGAAGAAAAGGGAGAGAGGGAGGGAATGGATGGAGGAAAGAATGAAGGAAAATGAGGGAAGGAAGGAGGGGAGGGAGGGAGGGAAGGAAATTATTGGAGGGGAGAGAGGCAAAAAGGAAGGAAGGAAATGAAAGGAAGGGAGGGAGGAAAGAATGAAGGGAGGGGATGGAGGAAGGAAGGAATGAAGGGGGGAGGAAGGAAGGAAGGAAGGCAGGAAGGAAGGAAGGAAGGAAGGAAGGAAGGAAGGAAGGAAAGAAAGAAAGAAAGAAAAGAGGGACAGCAGAAGGAAGGAAGGAGAGAGGGAGGGAAGGAATGAATAAAGGGGGGGCGAGAAAGAAAGGAAAGAATGAAAGGAGGGACGGAGAAAGGAAGAAAAGGGAGAGAGGGAATGGATGGAGGAAGGAAGGAAATGGATGGAGGAAGGAATGAAGGAAGGGGAGGGGAGGAAGGAATTAAGGAAGGAAGGAAAAAATAGGGATGGAGGGAATAGATGAAGGAAGGAAAGGGGAGGGAAGGAAGTAAGTAAGAAAAGGAGGGAGGGAATGGTTGAGGGAAGGAAGGAATGAAGGAGGGTGAGGGAAGGAGGAAGGAAAGAATGAAGGAAGGGGAGGGAAGGAAAGAAGGAAGGAAGGGAGGAAGGAAAGGAAATGAAAGGAAGGGATGGGAGGAAAGAATGAATGGAGGGGGGATGGAGGAAGGGAAGGGGGGAAGAAGGAAGGAAGGAAGGAAGGAAGAAAG
>NW_028318782.1:0-15000 GCF_062004578.1 Staurois parvus
TAAAGCTGCACATATCATCACACCTACTGGGTGTATCCGGGCGAATTATTGTGTTTTTTTTCTTTCTTTTTTTTTTTTCAGGATAAAAAGGACTTTAATTTGGTGGTAAATGTTAATCAATATCTCTTAATTTGGTTTTCATTAGCAACCAAAACTGGACCCAACTAGTTAACACAAAAAAAAAAAAAAAAATTAAACTTTGAGTGCATTTTATGAGCTTCCCAGTCATATGAACGCTGTCATTGGCTGTCACAGTGATCATGTGATCAGGAGCACATCCTACCAGCTCTTGATTGTCAGCCATGTGTTGCGGTATATCGCATGTGACTTGTGTGCGGTGCGATCGGAGGCGTACATTTTGTATGGCTCTAATGGCACCGCACTCGCACCAAAAAGGTGTAGGACCATTTTTTTGGGTCCGCACTGGAATCGGATCGCACGAGTATTCAAACTTATGCGACCCAATTCTGCACATCGCACCGCGTTTTGCGGACCATTTTCGGGGTGTTGTTAACATACACACCCGCAGCGGCTTGCATGGGGTGTGATTTCTGATGCAGTGCGGAATTCGCACAGAAAACACTGCGACTTCCGCACCACTTCAGTGTGAACCCGGGCTTAATCTTTCACACCTATGCTTTTTGCTTTCAATCCATTTTTTAATGCTTTTTTCATTGTGCTTTGCGCTTTTACACATGCGTTTTTGCCACCTTTTTTTTACCATGTTTTGAGTTTTTTTGCAGCTTTTTTTTTGTTAAAGTGGACATTTTTTTGTTGCTAGGCAGAAAAAAAAACGCAGGAAAAAACGCAGATGTGCGTTTCGGCAGCTTCTCCATTGAACTCTAGTGTAGCAAAAACACTGCTTTTTTCTGTTTAAAAAAGTCCCTGATCCTTTCCAAAAATGCAGCAGCTGAAAAAAGCGTAGATGTGAGAGCGTTCCATAGGAAACCATGGATTGTAGAAATGGACTGTAGTGCGTTTCTGCAAAAAGCCCTAAAAACCGCATGGGTGTGAACCAGGGGTGAGACCGGGAGCTGTCGGTGACAGTGCGTGTGCCTAAAATAATGATGCATAGGTATGGCGGCTCAGAATAAGGCCCGCCTCATGCTTTTGCATACGTGCGCTGCTGTCAGCCGGAAAGCGGTATGGTATCTTCAATTCTATTATCTAGGAAGAAATTTAATGTTTTACATTTTTTTTACTGGATATGTTTTGTAGCAAAAAGTAAAAAAAATAGTTTTTCCCCCGAAGTTTCCACCCCCCCCCCCCCCCCCCCTTGGTGATCAAATACCATCAAAAGAAAGCTGTGAGAACATATCAAAAGTGTGAGAATAAATAAAGATTAAAATATATATATATATATATATATATATGGGGAGGGAGAGAAGGGGAGAGGAAGGGGGGAGAGAGGGAGGGAGGGAAGGGGAGAGGGAGGGGGGAGAGAGGGAGGGAGGGAAGGGGAGAGGGAGGGGGGAGAAGGGGGGGAGAGGAGAAGGGGAGAGGGAGGGGGGGAGAGAAGGGGAAGGGAGAGAGGGAGAGAAGGGGAGAGAGAGAGGGGGGGAGAGGGAGGGCAAGAGAGAGGGGGAGAAAAGGGGGGGAGGGAGAGAGGGGGAGAGGGGGGGAGAGAGGGGGGGAAGGGGAGAGGGAGAGAGAGGGGGAGGGACGAGAGAGAGAAGAGAGGGAGGGGGGAGGGAAGGAAGAGAGGGAGGGGGGAGGGAAGAGAGAAGAGAGGAAGGGGGGAGGGAAGAGAGGTAGGGGGGGGGAGAGAGAGAAGAGAGGGAGGAGGGAGAGAAGAGAGGGAGGGATGGGGGAGAGAGGGGGAAGAGAGGGGGAAGAGAGAGAGAGAGAGGAGAGGGGGGAGAGGAGAGGGGGGAGGGAAGAGGGAGAAGAGAGGGAGGGGGAGGGAAGAGAGAGAAGAGAGGGAGGGAAGAGAGAGAAGAGAGGGAGGGAAGAGAGAGGGAGGGATGGGGGAGAGAGGGGGAAGAGAGGGAGAGAGAGAGAGAGGAGGGGGGAGAGGAGAGGGGGGAAAGAGAGAAGAGGGGGGAGAGAGGAGGAGGAGGGAGGGGGGAAGGGGGAGGAGAGAGAGAGGGGAGGGGGAAAGAGAGGGAGGGGAGGGGGGAGAGGGGAGGAGAGGGGGGAGGGAGGGGAGGGGGGGGGAGAGAGAGAGGGGGGAGGGAGGGGGGGAGAGAGAGAAGGAGGGGAGGGGAGGGGAGAGAAAATAATTTAGGGAAAAAATAAGTAAAACCATCGATAGATTTTCTTAAAAGAGTGATGTGGCAAAAATCCTGGATTCTTGTAATATCACCCAAACCGTCCTCTCCGCTCCTCGCCAGACCTCCTACTCTCTAGCTCCCTTGTCTCCTCCTCCCATGCTCGTCTCCAGGACTTCTCCAGAGCTTCCCCCATCCTCTGGAACTCTCTACCCCAATTTATCAGACTATCACCTACTCTGCTCACTTTTAGGAGATCTCTGAAAACCTATCTTTTCAAGGAAGCCTATCCTGCCCTCAGCTAATAATGGAATCTTCTATTCCTCCTACCAGCCCATCCCCCACAGTTACTACCTTTTGTACCACTAGCCCCTCCCTCCTAGATTGTAAGCTCCCAGGATCAGGGCCCTCCTACCCCTCTTGTATTGAACTGTATTGTTGCTGTATTGTCTCCCGTTATATTGTAATATTGTACAGCGCTGAGCAAACTGTTGGCGCCATATAAATCCTGTATAATAACAATACTAATATGTCTCCTCCCGGGGGGGGCGGGGGCGGAGTCGGGCAGATGGATGATCTCAGGAATGAAGGGCGTCCTGGCAATCAGCGGGACGTGTGACAGTCACCTGAGCCGGGACCAAATGACACTCACTGGCCAGTGAGAGAGCCAGTGACACCACACCCCCTAATAGTGACGACTGTGACACCACAACTCCCAGCATGCAGAAAATATATATATACACTAAATGGTTCTGCAGCCAAGGATTTCTCAGTGTGCGGCCCTGGCTGCTGTTTGGTCTCCTCTCCGGATCTGTCTGCCGGTGACCTTCACTGAGGCCTGAATGCCATTTACACTCCGAGCGACTTTAACCCCTTCTATGCTACACTGCACAGTCACAGCAGAGCAGGCTGTGCCCATTATGAGGGGTTCCCACCATCCCTGTGCCGAGTTCCTGGGTCTGTACACCCGCTGTGCCCATTATGAGGGGTTCCCACCATCCCTGTGCTGAATTCCCGGGTCTGTACGCCCGCTGTGCCCATTATGAGGGGTTCCCACCATCCCTGTGCCGAGTTCCCGGGTCTGCACGCCCGCTGTGCCCATTATGAGGGGTTCCCACCATCCCTGTGCCGAGTTCCCGGGTCTGTAAGCCCACTGTGCTCATTATGAGGGGTTCCCACCATCCCTGTGCCGAGTTCCCGGGTCTGCACGCCCGCTGTGCCCATTATGTGGGGTTCCCACCATCCCTGTGCCAAGTTCCCGGGTCTGTAAGCCCGCTGTGCTCATTATGAGGGGTTCCTGGTCTATACGCCCGCTGTGCCCATTATGAGGGGTTCCCACCATCCCTGAACTACTTTCCTGGTGCCAGCATCTGCTCACCAGCTTCTTCCATCTTCAGCCTTCTTGATTGGCTAGACCAGGATAATGTAACTCATCCCAGCTCAGCAGATGCCGGGATTTTACCCTGAGCTGTTCTGAATAAATCTGCCATTAGATGCAGTACTCAGCGCTCCCCCCCCCCCCCCAAAGCTCACGGGGGTCTCCTGGTATAACCGGGCCCCATTAGAGCCCCTGGAGGGCCCGGCTGTGTCCAGTATTGCCTCATCTGGGACTCTGACCCTACACAATGAGTTGGATTCTGGCCATCAGAAGGTAATGCCGCCTGTGTGACATCATTGTTTCCTGTGTGCACGCCCTGAGCCACAACTGTCACAAAGCTGAACCTTGCCCCAAGAGCTGACCGTCACCAGAGGTCGGGGCCACAGCAGTGATTCACCCTGGATTACGCCACGTCAATGCGCCTTTGTCACGGCCAGGGGAGCCCTCCATCCCATGGAGTCACGGGACAGGAGAGCAATTATCCATGCTGCATGTGACGGCTCAGAGCTTCTCCTCCCAAAACTGACACGTCTGGATGTTGTCTGATGCTGAATAGGAAGTACACAATAAAGTGCTAGTTACACTGGAGGGGTTGTCACCAGAACAGGAAGTGAGAGGAAATCTCTACAAAGTGACACATTCCCTCTTGAACACTTGGCAGAAAAACAGGAAATGAGGAGAAATCTTTACAAAGTGACGTAACATTTCCTCTTGGGCACTTGTCAGCAGAACAGGAAGTGAAAAGAAATCTCTGCTAAGTGACATCACTTCCCCTCTTAGACAGCTGTCACCAGAACAGGAAGTGAAAAGAAATCTCTAAGTGACATCACTTCCCCTCTTAGACAGCTGTCATTAGAACAGGATGTAAGAGATCTCTATGAAGTGACGTAACATTCCTTCTTGGACAGTTGTTAGAAGAACAGGAAGTGAGAGGAAATCTCTAAGAAGTGACATAATGCTTCTTCTTGGACACTTGTCAGCAGAAAAGGAAGTGAGAGGAAATCCCTATTAAGTGATGTATCTTCGCTTCCCTTCATAGATAGTTGTCACCAGAGCAGGAAGTGAGAGGAAGTCTTCTACAAAGTGATGTAACTTCCCCTTTTCCTGTTCTGGTGACAACTGTCTAAGAAGGGAAGTTATGTCACTTTGTGGAGATTTCCTCTCACTTTTTGTCCTGGTGAGACCCCTCCAGTGTAACAGACTATTCTCTACTACCACTATATTGTATATTTCCCCTCTTAGACAGTTGTCACCTGAACAGGAAGTAAGGGAAAGTTATGTCACTTTGTAAAAGACTTCCTCTCACTTCCTGTTCTGGTGAGACCCCTTCAGTGTAACAGACTATACACTACTAATACTATATTGTATACGTTCCAAAACAGGAAATGAGAGGAAATTTCTATAAAGTGATGTAACTTAATTTGTAAGACTGTTGTCACCAGAACAGGAAGTGAGGGGAAGTTATGTCATATTGTAGAGATTTCCTATCACTTCCTATTCTAGTGACAACTGTCTTACAAATGGAGTTACGTCACTTTATAGAGATTTCCTCTCACTTCCTGTTCTGGTGAAAACTGTCTAAGAAGGGAAGTGATGTCATTTTGTAGAGATTTCCCTTTCACTTCCTGTTGTGTCCCCAGGACAGGAAATGAAGGGAAATCTTCTTCCAAGATACAGACCTATATATAACCTATAAATATCCTAATACAGGTTTCAACCCTTCTCCAATCAAAACGAAAAAAATAAATAAATAAATTTTGGCTGTACATAAATAATAGTGAAAGTGCGGTAAAAGATGGCGGGTTGGCGTTGCAGACTTTATAAAGGAGGCGCTTAGTTTGTGAGGGTGTTGGGTTTGCCTGTGGGGAGGGAAGGAGGTGAGGCCGGGAGGGGAGGCCGTTTGCGACTGCGGAATATCAGTGAGATTTCCAGCTGGCCGCAGCGCGGTCAAGGGCCCCCAGGGATGAAGAGCGGGGCCCCTGGCTGTTGTTGGCTGTTCTTTTCTCTGCCTGCTGCACTTGTTGGCTGCAGGAATCTGACTTCCCCACTTGAAGAAGAAGAGGCTGGAAAATGGCAGGCATGGAAGGAATGTTATTTGTGTGGATCTGGGGGAGGGCCAGGCATGTGCGATACAGCTGGAGGCGGCCAGGGCACGGCGCGCAGGAAAAACTGCAGGAAAGGATGAAAACTAAGACTGTGAGACCAATGGGGGGGGGTCATGGGGGGGGGTCTCTACCTGCCAGGCCTGACGGGTATTAATGTCACCTCAATGTGTTCATGGCCATCTCCATCCTCCCTGAGAGCGGGGTCAGCGGTCTTTGCTGCGGGTCACCGAGGTGACAATGAGATCAATGTGCTGCAGGAGACGTGTGACATCGGAGGGACAATCCGTATCCCCCCCCCCCCCGCATCCAGTCCCACCCAACGGGGAAACGACGCAAATCTCCCCCCCCATCTGCCTTTCATCTCGCCACCAACGCACCTGCCGCCTCTCTGTGCACCAAAACGCAGTGCAGCGCCGACACGGATGGCTTTCATTAGACGAGAAGGTTCAAGAGGAAAATGTCTGACAGTTCAGTCACCGCAGATGGAAAACCTGCGATTTCCCAACATCAGAAAAACCCGATTGAGGCGTAAAATTATTACTTCCAGATATAGATATATATGTATTAGAGGCATTGAACAGAAAGTATATCATATAATACTGGTGATTTGTGAGTGTCAGGATCTAGACACTGTGCCCAATATGAGGGGTTCCCACCACCCCTGTGCTGAGTTCCCGGCTCTGTACACCCGCTGTGCCAATGTAAGAGACATTCTTCCCACTGACCACCAATGTAAGGGACATTCTTCCCACTGACCCCCAATGTAAGGGACATTCTTCCCACTGACCACCAATGTAAGGAACATTCTTCCCACTGACCACCAATGTAAGGAGCATTCTTCCCACTGACCCCCAATGTAAGGAGCATTCTTCCCACTGATCACCAATGTAAGGGGCATTCTTCCCACTGATCACCAATGTAAGGAACATTCTTCCCACTGACCCCCAATGTAAGGGACATTCTTCCCACTGATCACCAATGTAAGGGACATTCTTCCCACTGACCACCAATGTAAGGGGCATTCTTCCCACTGACCACCAATGTAAGGGGCATTCTTCCCACTGGCCCCCAATGTAAGGAGCATTCTTCCCACTGACCACCAATGTAAGGGGCATTCTTCCCACTGACCCCCAATGTAAGGGGCATTCTTCCCACTGACCCCCAATGTAAGGGACATTCTTCCCACTGACCACCAATATGAGGGACATTCTTCCCACTGACCACCAATGTGAGGGACACGTGTGTAGAGCACCCCTGGGTGTACATTACGGATAGCACATCCAAGGTTGCTGCCTCCTGTAGATATAGTCATTTCTAGGAGGGGTTCCCTCAGGTGTAAAAGGTATTTGAAGGGTTCCCCCACCTTAGAAAGGTCTGTGCAGCTGAGTGCCACCTCCTCCAATCACGGCTTTGTTCTCTGGCTGGATTATTTCTTCTATCACTTTTGATTGACACTTTTTTTGCACCTTTCTCACTTTAAGTTCCTGTAGGAGTTCCCTGATCCCAGCCTGTCATTGTGGTGTCCCTCTTGTCTCCCCCCCCCCCCCCCCACAATCTCTTTCCTGGGACTCCAGCTCCATTGTTCCCTCTCATTCTTGTCACTTGTCTTCCTCTGAGGCCCCCCCCAGCCCCCACCCCCGGTCTGGTCTCTTTGTGATGGCTGAATGAGGCCCACACTTAGCACATGTCCAGGAATGTCTCACGGCGGAGACTCTGTTGTTGAGGACAAGTCTTGTTGGCCCCGACGTGAATCGTACAATCGGACATTGTTGGGAAATGCTTCGTATAGATCATGGATGGAGCAACTTCCATACCGCAACCTCATTATCCCCTCCCCTACCGGGCACTTCTACCCCCTTCCTGCCCCACAGGCCAATTTCCAGCTTTCAGCGTTGTCGCACTTTGACAATTGCGCGGTTATGCAACACTGTACCCATATGACATTATGATTTTTTTGAGACAGATAGAGCTTTATTTTGGTGATATTTAATCACCTCGGGGTTTTTTATTTTTTGCTAAACAAACCAAAAAGAACAGAAAATTTTGAAAAAAAAAAAGTTTTTTCTTAGTTTTTTGTTGTAAAATTTTGTAAATAAGTGATATTTCTCCTTCACTGATGTGCGCTAATGAGGCTGCAGTGATGGGCACTGATAGGTGGCACTGATAGACACTGATGATGAGGCACTGGTAGCTGCAGGGGTGGACTGACAACTCATGGGGCCCCCGGGCAATAGGGGATCATGGGGCCCCTGTGTCCTTGCCCAAACTCAAAAAAGCCTATGAAAAAGGTACCAGGGGCATCTCATGGGGCCCCCTACTGACCCCGGGCCCTCGGGCAGTGCCCGAGTTTCCAAATGGTCAGTCCGCCCCTGGGTAGATGGCACTGATGGGCAATGACAGGCATCACTGATGGGCACCGATAGGCAGCACTGATAGGTGGCACTAACTTACACTGATAGGCGGCACTGACTGGCACTGTTAGGTGGCACTGATGGGCAGCACTGACGGGCACTGATAGGCGGCACTGACTGACACTGTTAGGTGGCACTGATGGGCAGCACTGATAGGCGGCACTGACTGACACTGTTAGGTGGCACTGATGGGCAGCACTGATAGGTGGCACTGACTGACACTGTTAGGTGGCACTGATGGGCAGCACTGACGGGCACTGATAGGTGGCACTCACTGCACTGATATGTGGCATTGATGTGCACTGGTATGTGGCATTGACAGCTGGCATTGATGGGCACTGACAGGTGGCACTGCAGGGGCTACACTGATCATCAATGCCATGATGATCAGTGTACATGTCCCCTCCGAGGAATGCCGATTACCGGCTCTCCGCTCCTCTGCTCTGTCAGCGTGACAGCTCGAGAGGAGAGAAATGCCGATAACCGACATTTCCCTATTTACATGCGATCAGCTGTGATTGGACACAGCTGATCACATGACCGAGCTGACGTGTTCAGCTCTTTCTGTTGATCGGTGAGCCACTGTGTCCGAGGGACCACCGATCGCCGCACTGCACACCCCCGGAGCCGCGCACGTGCGGTTAAAGTGGGAGGACGTCATATGAGAGAACCACCTTGCGCCCGTCATTTCCTTTTATGGCGGGCGGGAGGTGGTTAAAGTAGATGGGAATCCCAACTGGACGACGCTTAACGCGGTAATCAACCCAAAAACAAAAATGTCATATATTGCAGCTTACTGATTCTTAGAGGTGGCGGCTGCATTAGTTTTTTTTTCTTGGGCTTGTTTTCTTTATTTTCACCTGGTGATCCTGCCGGTAAGTCTGTTATTCTTCAACTTCTTTTAACAGACCAAACTCTCCAGCAAAAGTGGCAGTTGGAGGGTTGGGATAAACCATTTGCCACTGACTGTGGTGCTTACAATGGTCAGCTTTTATTCAACCCCTCATCATTCTACTAATTCATCTAATATTACTCTCCTTCCAGATGGACAAGGCTGCTGTCCTAGGGTGTCTCCATTGCTCCTCCATCTGCCTAACCCTTTTGGGTTTATTACTGTGCAATCTGCTGATCAGTTGCTTGATTTGAAATCAAGCAACCGATCGGCAGATTGCACAACTAAAGTTTGCACATCCCCAGGGAGAACGCACATCTAAAGGGATGCCGGGGTGTGTTCTTTCACATAAGGTACAGGGAACAAAAAGAATTAGTAAGCTGCCATATATTGTATTTTTCTTCTGGGTTTAATACCCAAGGGGCATATTTATGAAGCAGTGAACAGGGGCGGACTGACAACTCATGGGGCCCCCGGGCAATAGGGGATCATGGGGCCCCTGTGTCCTTGCCCAAAGTCAAAAAAGCCTATGAAAAAGGTACCAGGGGGCATCTCATGGGGCCCCCTACTGACCCTGGGCCCTCGGGGAGTGCCCAAGTTTCCAAACGGTCAGTCCGCCCCTGGCAGTGAATATGATTTTCACCAAACAACCACTGCTGGGTGAATCAATTCCTAGTTACATACACTCCAGCAATGGCTGCACGGTATTTTTCAAGGTGGGTTTCCTGATGGTGGCAACAGTGGGACCATGTCTGTGTTATATGTGCTGAAATAGCCACTTCATGGGAAGCCCATCCAACACGGTGACAACACCTGAGGACGATTGGGAGACAGGGGCATCATGTAGTCACCCTATAACAGGAAGTGCCTGGACAAGGTATTTTCATGTGTATTGCTATGCTCATCTACAGTATCACCACCTGTTGTACCATCATGATTCATGTAAATATTTGGAGGGCAATTTGTATTTGTATTTGTTTGTTTTTTTGATCAGCTCTGATGAAGAAGGGAGCACCCTTCGAAACGCGTTAGCCTTCATCCCCCCCCCCTTTTGGATTTACCTGTAACCCTGTGTGGATTATGGTTATCTATGCCTGTTATACCGTCACTTTGTGAGTATATTTCCTTATTAATAAAATTAGTCACTATTTATTGAGATAATGCGCAAGGTTTGTGCTCTTTCTTTCATCTTCTTCTACAGTGCCTGGACAAGGACCTTCATTGCAGGATTGGGGAATATTCAAAATGATGTCTGAAATGACATTGACTTGTGCAAGTCTCCAATAGGTGTTGTTTTATTATAGCCCCCCATCCCCCCCTACCACAGTATACAGAAGGGGCTGTATAGGCAGTATATATATCTATGTACATTGCATAGTGACTGCCTGTGTGGGGAAGACTTCTAACATTATAGATAATGGATCATAGTAGGTGGTCCGTATAGATCAGTCCACATAGTACATGGATCATGTATGGACTAGACCCACAGACAGCCTACAGTGTAGACATAGCGGGGTATATAGCAGATATAGGGGGTATATAGTAGATATAGTGGGGTATATAGCAGATATAGGGGGTATATAGTGGGGTATATAGCAGATATAGGGGGTATATGGCAGATATAGGGGGGTATATAGTAGATATAGGGGGTATATAGCAGATATAGGGGGGTATATAGTGGGGTATATGGCAGATATAGGGGGGTATATAGTAGATATAGCAGGGTATATAGTAGATATAGGGGGTATATGACAGATATAGGGGGGTATATAGTAGATATAGGGGGGTATATAGTAGATATAGGGGGTATATGGCAGATATAGGGGGGTATATAGTGGGGTATATGGCAGATATAGCGGGGTATATGGCAGATATAGGGGGGTATATGGCAGATATAGGGGGTATATGGCAGATATAGGGGGTATATAGTGGGGTATATGGCAGATATAGGGGGTATATGGCAGATATAGCGGGGTATATAACAGATATAGGGGGTATATGGCAGATATAGGGGGTATATGGCAGATATAGGGGGTATATAGTGGGGTATATGGCAGATATAGCGGGGTATATGGCAGATATAGCGGGGTATATGGCAGATATAGCGGGGTATATGGCAGATATAGGGGGTATATTGCAGATATAGGGGGTATATAGTGGGGTATATGGCAGATATAGGGGGTATATGGCAGATATAGGGGGTATATGGCAGATATAGGGGGGTATATGGCAGATATAGGGGGGTATATGGCAGATATAGGGGGTATATGGCAGATATAGGGGGGTATATGGCAGATATAGGGGGGTATATGGCAGATAGGGGGGTATATAGCAGACAAGCAGCAGACTGCAGAGTGTTACTTGAGTCCGGATGAAGTTTGCGGAGCGCCCCCCGGGGGTATAGTCACAGCTGTCAGCTTGGCTCCAGGTTTGCCAGCTCAGAGATTGGCAGAGATCGGGGCACACAGTGTGGAGGTCTGTCCGGGGAATAGATCTCTGGCCCCAGGGAGGGAAGGGGGGGGGGGGGTAAAATTGACAGAGCCTGGTGCACTGGCTGAAGAGGGGTTCCTCATAGCTCACACAGTGATTGAGGGTTCAGTTCGGATGTTATATGGGATAGGATTGGGTTTTTTTCTCAGGAAGACACTGGAGCAGTGGTGGCCAACTTGCTAGATAAGGCTTTCAGTGTGGTATGTGGATATTGGGGCGCAGGTTGTAGATCTGTACATATCAGGGTATGTGGATTTTGGGGTGCAGACCATAGATCTGTACATATAAGGGCATGTAGATATGGGGGGTGCAGGCTGTCGATCTATGCCTATTTGGGTGGATTTTGGGGTGCAGGTTACAGATTGGTACATATCAGGGTATGTGGATTTTGGGGTAGGTTGAAGATTGGTACATATCGGGGTATGTGGATTTTAGGGTGCAGGTTGAAGATTGGTACATATCAAGGTATGTGGATTTGGGGTGCAGGTTGAAGATCGGTACATATCAGGGTATGTGGATTTTGGGGTGCAGGTTGAAGATCGGTACATATCGGGGTATGTGGATTTTGGGGTGCAGGTTGAAGGTGAGTACATATCAGGGTATGTGGATTTTGGGGTGCAGGTTGAAGGTGAGTACATATCAGGGTATGTGGATTTGGGGTGCAGGTTGAAGATCAGTTCATATCAGGGTATGTGGATTTTGGGGTGCAAGTTGAAGATCGGTACATATCAGGGTATGTGGATTTTGGGGTGCAGGTTAAAGATCGGTACATATCAGGGTATGTGGATTTTGCGGTGCAGGTTGAAGGTCGGTACATATCAGGGTATGTGGATTTTGGGGTGCAGGTTAAAGATCGGTACATATCAGGGTATGTGGATTTTGGGGTGCAGGTTGAAGATCGGTACATATCAGGGTATGTGGATTTTGGGGTGCAGGTTGAAGATCGGTACACATCAGGGTATGTGGATTTTGGGGTGCAGGTTAAAGATCGGTACATATCAGGGTATGTGGATTTTGGGGTGCAGGTTGAAGGTGAGTACATATCAGGGTATGTGGATTTAGCGGTGCAGGTTGAAGGTCGGTACATATAAGGGTATGTGGATTTTGGGGTGCAGGTTGAAGATCGGTACATATCAGGGTATGTGGATTTTGGGGTGCAGGTTGAAGATCGGTACACATCAGGGTATGTGGATTTTGGGGTGCAGGTTGAAAGTCAGTACATATCAAGGTACCAGATAACGAACATTGCAGTAGACTTAAATATAAAATTGTTAGTGAAGTGAATTAATTTGTGGATATTGGGGTACAGGAAGATGTGGCATTGGGGGTCCTGATCATTTTTCTGTACAGATGCCGCCATCGGCTGCCATTGGGTGGGTGTCGGCCCCCAGAATGGGGAGTATTTGGAGAATTGGCATTTGGTGCCATGTGTTGCGCACAGCTGATCTGAGCAAAGGCTTCTGGGAGATTTCTCTGGTTGGGCTCATTCTAGAAGGGGGGTTCAGAGGGTGATGTATTGGGGGGACTCCAAGTGAGGGCTGCTGGTGGGGGGTGGCGTCACCTGGGTGTGAGGAAGAAGAGATATAAAGTGACAGACGGAGAGGAGTATCCCAACACTTGTCCCATTCTCCTCCTGCAGGCCGCCCCCTCTCCTCCCTCTCCAGCTCTGGGAGGGAACTCGACTCTCAGCCAGGAGAAGTCGCTGCTCACCTCTCACACACAGCCGGACCCCACAGGGCAGCCAGGCGGGCCGATCTCCGGGGTACATCACACAACTTACCCCCTTCTCCTTAACCCTTTCCTCCACCTCCAGGATCAGGTGAGTTCTGTCCTCAGCAATGGTCGGGAGGGGGGTTATATTTTAAGTTGGTCATGTATGGGACTATTTTCATAAGATTCGACCAACGCGAACGATCGTAACATTCCAGGTACAATCACAGCCACCAACGGCTGGATATGCCATACGCACTTCGATTTTATTATCCGACTGATGTGCGATTCTATCAAAACGATCAAATCAGCAAACTATCGATTTCGATTGGATTTGATCAAAGTAAGTCAATCGTCCAGGACTGAAAATGATTGATCGCGTTGCATCGATCGGCAGCACTGGAATGCTTTGTTCATGAATTTGACCGTATTTTTCGATCGATCAGATTGCCTGGTGAAAACAGAGATACATCAATAACTTAGGATTGTATCTTTCAATATCCACTTCTCTGTGTGTGTCGTATCGATCAATTGGGTTGTCGATTTATAGATCGATTATTCCTATTGGGAGCGACTGTTGGGAAAAGAAATCAATATTTAATCGATAAGAATGTGATATCGGGTGATATGGATTTCTCAGAAGGTCGTATTGGATGGTTTACAATCTGAAACAGTGACTGGAACCAAAACACGATCCTCCAAAAACGATCATTCTGGCTATAGACAGCAGATATCCTCCACCAGAGAACGAAGGGCATCCGACCGCGACTGGAACAAGTGTCTGGACCCCCGACGATCTTCTGATCCTTCAAATGTGGACGAGGAAAGAATCGCCATGGACTTACAAAGTTCCCGATTACAACCGCCGATATCGCAGGATGCATCTGTGGAAACGATTGCAATCAATATTGGGAGTATTGTCTGATTATACTGAGCTGTCTATGGAAAACCTTCCTAACAATCGATCGTTAGATTGTGGAAAGATATTGAAACTATCCTGGACAGCAGGAAAAAAATGTTTGCATTTGTTACATAGTTACATAGTTCGTCTGGCTGAAAAAAAGACAAAAGTCCATCCAGTTCAACTATAGAAAAAAAAAAAAGTTATAATCCTACACCCACAGTTGGGCAGCCTTCTGTGCTACTTCCACACGGATCTGCCACAAGAACACACATGCGTTTTTACTGCGTGCTTTTGCCGCACTTTCTGATCACATGACTTAAAAAACGCACCTCAGAGACGTTTCCATTGATTTCAATGGAAAGAGTCTTTTTCGGGGCGTTTTTTTTTTTTTTAACTGAACAAACAAGCTCCAAAGATGCTGCAAGCAGGAATTTGTATACCGCAATGGAAGCGCAACGCCCCATAAGATGTACATAGGGAAGCATTTCTCTTCAGCCGCTTTTTTATAATTCAAAAGCGCTTCAAAAACTCCTCAGTGTGAAAGTAGCCTTAGACTGTCAGCTCTTGGGCCCAGACTGGTGAGTACGTAGCGTTGGGACATGAGTGTGGTGTGGACTGCATAGTGACGGTGTCCGGGTGATGTGTGTTGTCACCGTGTGTATGATCAACAGTCGCCAGATAGCGTTCGACCGCACCACCCTGCCCCGCCCCCCAACTTCACTGTATCATCATCAATATTCTGTATAGAGGGAGAGCGGTGTGATGTGTCCTGTGGATGAGTGTGCAGGACGCGCTCCCCACCACTAGTATATAATATCATCACGTATCACTGTATATGTCAGCTCTGTATACACGAAGGATTGTGAGCTCTGTAGACGAGTCTGATGGTTCGGTGTCCAG
>NW_028318782.1:17500-94628 GCF_062004578.1 Staurois parvus
TAAGCAGAGCCGCCTCTGGGAAAGGGACCGCGTATCGGCCTTCTGACGTTGGTTGGCGCGGGTCGCCCGGGTCGATGAGATATGTTACCTGCCTGTGAGATGATAGGAGGGCCTGAGTCAGGAAGTCATTCATCATGCACTGTACGATGGATGTGCCTCAATGACCTCCAACCTCTCAGGGATGTCAGGTGTGCAGTGCTGGAGGGGGTATTTACAGTCACAGCAGCCCTCCCCCCTGGTGCACAGGGCAAGGTTTTATGATCTCAGGAATTTACACAATCGCTGTGCTGTGATTTCTAATCTGGGGATAGAAATGGTCATATAGAGGAATTAGCTGCTAAATCTTCCTGACTGACCCTTCCAGGAACTTTCATAGAGCGGTCTGTTTATCGCCAGGAATATCTGTGATGTTAAGCGGGTTATTTCACCCGTTCATAATGCAGGATTCTTTTCATTCAAAGTAGTATTAGTGACAGGGAGCTGAAAACCAGCGACACTGAGACATACAAAGATTTGCATCAATCAGGGGCCACAGAGCTCCCGGGGGGGGGGGATGCCCGACCCGAGCAGCAGCATTGCATGGTCTGGCTCAAGGGTAGGCAACCTGCGGCTCTCTAGCTGTTGTGGAACTACATTTCCCATGAGGCATTGCAAAGATTACACAACTGACAGTTACAGCTATGACTTGCAGAGGCATGATGGAACTTGTAGTCCTGCGGCTCTCAGGTTGCCTACCCCTCTAGCTAGACATCTATGTGTATTCCTATGGAGAGGCGGGGGGGGGGGGAGCATTGTAGGAGATAAATGATTGTACACTTCCATTGCAGACATGTATGTGGGCTTAGATATACCTGCACAAAGCATTGTGACCCTGAGCCTGCAGAGCTCATCAGGGTGGCTTAAGCTGGCCATAGACGGTGCAATTTTCTTTCCTGCAACCACGGGTTCTGCTTGCCCATGCATGGTTCAGCAGGAACCGACTGAGATTCGAACCGTGCATGACCAGCTTTAGTGGTTAGTACCTCTGCCTCCGTTTGAATCGACATTATCTGCATGGAGTTTGCATGTTCTGCTTGTGCTTCTGTGGGTTTCCTCCTATAGTCCAAAGAAACGCTCTTGATGCCCACGTGACACATATGTGCGGTGCAAAGAAGGTGTGCTTTAACGGCCACATGCTGCCCATACGTGTCCACACGCAACAGAGCTCTTTGTGCTGCGCATTCGCTGCATGCTACCCAACGCAGTGCTGGGATATTGTATGCTGACAGTGACACCCGTCCAGACATTGGATGCTGACAGCGACACCCATCCAGACATTGTATGCCGACAGTGACACCCATCCAGACATTGTATGCCGACAGTGACGCCCATCCAGACATTGGATGCCGACAGCGACGCCCATCCAGACATTGGATGCCGACAGCGACGCCCATCCAGACATTGGATGCCGACAGCGACGCCCATCCAGACATTGGATGCCGACAGCGACGCCCATCCAGACATTGTATGCCGACAGCGACGCCCATCCAGACATTGTATGCCCACAGAGACACCCATCCAGACATTGGATGCCGACAGCAACACCCATCCAGACATTGGATGCCGACAGTGACACCCATCCAGACATTGTATGCCGACAGTGACGCCCATCCAGACATTGTATGCCGACAGTGACGCCCATCCAGACATTGTATGCCGACAGCGACGCCCAACCAGACATTGTATGCCGACAGTGACGCCCATCCAGACATTGTATGCCCACAGAGACGCCCATCCAGACATTGTATGCCCACAGAGACGCCCATCCAGACATTGGATGCCGACAGCGACGCCCATCCAGACATTGGATGCCGACAGTGACGCCCATCCAGACATTGTATGCCCACAGAGACGCCCATCCAGACATTGGATGCCGACAGTGACGCCCATCCAGACATTGGATGCCGACAGTGACGCCCATCCAGACATTGGATGCCGACAGTGACGCCCATCCAGACATTGTATGCCGACAGTGACGCCCATCCAGACATTGTATGCCGACAGTGACGCCCATCCAGACATTGTATGCCGACAGTGACGCCCATCCAGACATTGTATGCCGACAGTGACGCCCATCCAGACATTGTATGCCGACAGTGACGCCCATCCAGACATTGTATGCCGACAGTGACGCCCATCCAGACATTGGATGCCGACAGTGACGCCCATCCAGACATTGGATGCCGACAGTGACGCCCATCCAGACATTGGATGCCGACAGTGACGCCCATCCAGACATTGGATGCCGACAGTGACGCCCATCCAGACATTGTATGCCGACAGTGACGCCCATCCAGACATTGTATGCCGACAGTGACGCCCATCCAGACATTGGATGCCGACAGTGACGCCCATCCAGACATTGGATGCCGACAGTGACGCCCATCCAGACATTGGATGCCGACAGTGACGCCCATCTAGACATTGGATGCCGACAGTGACGCCCATCCAGACATTGGATGCCGACAGTGACGCCCATCCAGACATTGTATGCCCACAGAGACGCCCATCCAGACATTGTATGCCCACAGAGACACCCATCCAGACATTGGATGCCGACAGCGACGCCCAACCAGACATTGTATGCCGACAGTGACGCCCATCCAGACATTGTATGCCCACAGAGACGCCCATCCAGACATTGGATGCCCACAGAGACGCCCATCCAGACACTGGATGCCGACAGCGACACCCATCCAGACATTGGATGCCGACAGCGACACCCATCCAGACATTGGATGCCGACAGCGACACCCATCCAGACATTGGATGCCGACAGCGACACCCATCCAGACATTGGATGCCGACAGCGACACCCATCCAGACATTGGATGCCGACAGCGACACCCATCCAGACATTGTATGCCGACAGCGACGCCCATCCAGACATTGTATGCCCACAGAGACGCCCATCCAGACATTGGATGCCGACAGTGACGCCCATCCAGACATTGGATGCCGACAGTGACGCCCATCCAGACATTGGATGCCGACAGTGACGCCCATCCAGACATTGTATGCCGACAGTGACGCCCATCCAGACATTGTATGCCGACAGTGACGCCCATCCAGACATTGTATGCCGACAGTGACGCCCATCCAGACATTGTATGCCGACAGTGACGCCCATCCAGACATTGTATGCCGACAGTGACGCCCATCCAGACATTGTATGCCGACAGTGACGCCCATCCAGACATTGTATGCCGACAGTGACGCCCATCCAGACATTGTATGCCGACAGTGACGCCCATCCAGACATTGGATGCCGACAGTGACGCCCATCCAGACATTGGATGCCGACAGTGACGCCCATCCAGACATTGGATGCCGACAGTGACGCCCATCCAGACATTGGATGCCGACAGTGACGCCCATCCAGACATTGGATGCCGACAGTGACGCCCATCCAGACATTGGATGCCGACAGTGACGCCCATCCAGACATTGGATGCCGACAGTGACGCCCATCTAGACATTGGATGCCGACAGTGGCAGCACCCACTGGGGCATTGTATACTGACAGTGGCATCCCCCCGGAATACTGAATGCTGACAGTGGCATTCCCCTGGGATATTGAATGCTGACAGTGGCATCCCCTCCGGGATATCGAATGCTGACAGTGGCACCCCCCCCCCCCCCCCCCCGGATATTGAATGCTGACAGTGGCATTCCCCTGGGATATTGAATGCTGACAGTGGCATCCCCCCCGGGATATTGAATGCTGACAGTGGCATCCCCCCCGGGATATTGAATGCTGACAGTGGCATCCCCCCCGGGATATTGAATGCTGACAGTGGCATTCCCCCCGGGATATTGAATGCTGACAATCCTATCCCCCCCCCCCCCAGGGATATTGAATGCTGACAATGGCATCCCCCTCCGGGATATTGAATGCTGACAGTGGCATCCCCCCGGGATATTGAATGCTGACAATCCTATCCCCCCCCCCAGGGATATTGAATGCTGACAATGGCATCCCCCTCCAGGATATTGAATGCTGACAATCCATCCCCCCCCCCTAGGGATATTGAATGCTGACAATGGCATCCCCCTCCGGGATATTGAATGCTGACAATCCTATCCCCCCCCCCCCCAGGGATATTGAATGCTGACAATGGCATCCCCCTCCGGGATATTGAATGCTGACAGTGGCATCCCCCCCGGGATATTGAATGCTGACAGTGGCATCCTCCCCGGGATATTGAATGCTGACAGTGGCATCCCCCCGGGATATTGAATGCTGACAATCCTATCCCCCCCCCAGGGATATTGAATGATGACAGTGGCATCCCCCCTCCCCCCGGGATATTGAATGCTGACAATCCTATCCCTCCCAGGGATATTGAATGCTGACAGCGGCACCTCCTGGGACATCACATCCTGAATGTTTTTTTCCTCTTGGAATGCAAATTTACAAATGCGAACAGTGTGACAGATCCGAAAACATTTTAATTTTCTGCACGCCACCACTTAGCTGGGATACAATCGGACGCCGGAGTGCACATTCCACACCGAAGCCGTCCTGGCAATGATTTCTACATACACACGCTGCAGCCTGCATGCATCATCGCAGGTGTATAGTGACCCCGACTCTGCACACGATCAATGCGTTTTCCGATATCTCGGGGGAGGGCAGCACTGGTCATTGTAGATCAGTAGGAGGGTTTTCTATCCTCATGCCAGCGGACATCTGTCTGACCCCACAGACCTGAGATCATTGTCTGTTAATGGCCGAGTCAGGCTCACTGTCATCTCATGAGACCAGCTGGGCAGAATTCAGTGATTGACAACCGCTGTTCACAAAGAGGCCCCAATACACTCATTAAATCCGAACTCCGGGATCAGCAAATGTTGTCTAAATCCATTCATCACATGACTTCTTGAATCTCGGTGTGATTTGTGTATTTCCTCCAGATCTGTGCCGTCATCCAGTGTGAGACTTCCTGGAATACAGTCTGCCCTCGCTTCATAAGTGCTGCTTGTCTCCTGCAGCCGCTTTGCAGCCACTTCCTGCACTGCGGCGATGGCTGCGTGGCCTTTCTCAGGGCGGGTTTCCTGAGAGTGACAGCAGTGGACCACATATGTGTCATGTGCTGAAACTGCCATTTGTAGTCTCCATTCTGGGAGACAACGCAGGAGCACAATTGTGAGAGAACGTTGTCACCCTGTAACAGGAAGCGACTAAACAAGGACTCTCATGATGGGATCACCAGGGATTGGTTTAATAAATCCGTTCCAGATTTATGAAACTGCCATTTGTAGTCTCCGCTGTAAATCCGGGTGACAATGCAGAAGCACAATTGTGAGAGAGGGTTGTCACCCTATAACAGGAAGTGCCTGAGCAACGATCTTCATAGCAGGATCATCAGAGATTATTTTACTGAAAGTTCCAGATTTATGATACTGCCATTTGTAGTCTTCACTGGAAATCCGGGTGACAACGCAGAAGCATAATTGGAACAGTGTTGTCACCCTATCACAGAAGGCGCCTGAACAAGGACTCTCATGACGGGATCACCAGGGATTGTTTTAATGAAAGTTCCAGACTTATGAAACTGCCATTTGTGGTCTCAACTGGAAATCTGGGTGACAACGCAGGAGCACAATTGTGAGAGAGCGGTGTCACCCTATAACAGGAAGTGATTGAACAAGGATCTTCATGGCAGAATCAACAGAGATTATTTGAATGAAAGTTCCAGATTTATGAAACTGCAACTTGTAGTCTCCATTGGAAATCCGGGTGACAACGCAGAAGCATAATTGGAAGAGTGTTGTCACCCTGCAACAGGAAGTGCTTGAAGAAAGATCTTCATGGCAGGTCATCAGGGATTGTTTTAATGAAAGTTCCAGATTTAAAAATAATTGTTGAAAAGATGTTAACCTGGGTTTATTTGTGATTTTATTGATCAAGTCTATGTTATCGTTTGCGTTTCCATCTGTTTTAAGAATGAAATATTGATTTTGGGTGGACAGATCCTTTAAGGTCTGAACGTCCCTGCCAGTATGAGGGGCCAGCAGGGTCACAGGCGAAATCTGACAAGCGTCTTATTGGACGGGTCCATGTCTGTGGATTGTGGGTCCCTGACTGAAATGAAAGCAATGACATCATACCAGGGACAGGGGGATGACCTCATAGCGTGACATCATCCTCCAGCATGCTGGGAAGTTTTCTTGGAACCAACTTTTTTTTTTTTCCAGTTCCAAAAATTTCCTCTGAAATGATATTAAAGATTTTCACGGGAGGATCTGGAATTTTCGTCATAAAATCAGCGCGTTCTTGGCCGGGCGGATGAAATTTCTTCTGCTGATAGAAGGCATTCCCGCTAATTCTTTGCACCCTTCTAATTGCGTGTTGTCAGATCTCCGAACTTTCACATAAATCTTCTCAATTAGAATTTATAGAACTATTTCCCAGCCTTCACATCGCCCTCGCCGCTCGCAGACGCACCTGCGATTAATTACCGCGGGAACTGCCATCTCCTCGCTCTATCGCAGTTTATAAAAAAATTTTCCTGGATTACGCCATAGGTCTGCTCTGTATTAATCGCACCCCCTCCTCCCCCCCAGATAAGGACATTACCCGTTATTATCCCATGCCGCCAGCGAAGGGTTAAACAACGGCTGGCGCGGCGCCAGGTGCCCATTTACACTGAACAAAAAAAGATCAAAAGAGAATCTTTCTTTGAAACTGATATTGAAGTTGCTTCAAAAGACTGCTTCCCCCCATGTGTAGCCCCCCCCCCCTCCCCTCCTGCTATCTGGAAGTGGCCGGGTAAATCATTGGCTCGCTGCGTCTCTTCTATACTGTACAATGGTGGGTGGTGCCGCCTCCCCCACATCTACCATAGACATTATCTGGTGATTAGGGCTGAAAGGGCAACCAGCCAACCGTGAGACTGAGAACGGACCTCCCCTTCAGTCTTGTACAGGTGTACCTGCCCCTCCCCTTCATTCTTGTATGGGTGTACTGGCTCCTCCCCTTTAGTCTTGCACAGGTAGACTGCTCCTCCCCTTCAGTCTTGTACAGGTGTACCTGCCCCTCCCCTTCATTCTTGTATGGGTGTACTGGCTCCTCCCCTTTAGTCTTGCACAGGTAGACTGCTCCTCCCCTTCAGTCTTGTACAGGTGTACCTGCCCCTCCCCTTCATTCTTGTATGGGTGTACTGGCTCCTCCCCTTTAGTCTTGCACAGGTAGACTGCTCCTCCCCTTCATTCTTGTACAGGTGTACCTGCTCCTCCCCTTCAGTCTTGCAGAGGAATACCAGCTCCTCCCCTTCAGTCTTGCACAGGTGTACCGGCTCCTCCCCTCTAGTCTTGCACAGGTGTACCGGCTCCTCCCCTTCAGTCTTGCAAAGGTGTACTGGCTCCTCCCCTCCAGTCTCGCACAGGTGTACCGGCTCCTCCCCTCCAGTCTTGCACAGGTGTACCGGCTCCTACCGTCCAGTCTTGCACAGGTGTACCGGCTCCTCCCCTCCAGTCTTGCACAGGTGTACCGGCTCCTCCCCTCCAGTCTTGCACAGGTGTACCGGCTCCTCCCCTCCAGTCTTGCACAGGTGTACCGGCTCCTCCCCCTTCAGTCTTGCACAGGTGTACCGGCTCCTCCCCTCCAGTCTTGCACCGGTGTACCGCCTCCTCCCCTTTAGTCTTGCACAGGTATAGAGGCTCCTCCCCTCCAGTCTCGCACAGGTGTACCGGCTCCTCCCCTCCAGTCTCGCACAGGTGTACCGGCTCCTACCGTCCAGTCTTGCACAGGTGTACCGGCTCCTCCCCTCCAGTCTTGCACAGGTGTACCGGCTCCTCCCCTCCAGTCTTGCACAGGTGTACCGGCTCCTCCCCTTCAGTCTTGCACAGGAGTACGGGCTCCTCCCCTTCAGTCTTGCACAGGAGTACGGGCTCCTCCCCTTCAGTCTTGCACAGGAGTACGGGCTTCTCCCCTTCAGTCTTGCACAGGAGTACCGGCTCCTCCCCCTTCAGTCTTGCACAGGTGTACTGGCTCCTCCCCTCCAGTCTTGCACCGGTGTACCGCCTCCTCCCCTTTAGTCTTGCACAGGTATAGAGGCTCCTCCCCTCCAGTCTCGCACAGGTGTACCGGCTCCTCCCCTCCAGTCTCGCACAGGTGTACCGGCTCCTACCGTCCAGTCTCGCACAGGTGTACCGGCTCCTCCCCTCCAGTCTTGCACAGGTGTACCGGCTCCTCCCCTTCAGTCTTGCACAGGAGTACGGGCTCCTCCCCTTCAGTCTTGCACAGGAGTACGGGCTCCTCCCCTTCAGTCTTGCACAGGAGTACGGGCTCCTCCCCTTCAGTCTTGCACAGGAGTACGGGCTTCTCCCCTTCAGTCTTGCACAGGAGTACCGGCTCCTCCCCTTCATTCTTGCACAGGAGTACCGCCTCCTCCCCTTCATTCTTGCACAGGAGTACCGGCTCCTCCCCTTCATTCTTGCACATGAGTACCGGCTCCTCCCCTTCATTCTTGCACAGGAGTACCGGCTCCTCCCCTTCATTCTTGCACAGGAGTACCGGCTCCTCCCCTTCATTCTTGCACAGGCGTACCGGCTCCTCCCCTTCATTCTTGCACAGGCGTACCGGCTCCTCCCCTTCATTCTTGCACAGGCGTACCGGCTCCTCCCCTTCATTCTTGCACAGGCGTACCGGCTCCTCCCCTTCATTCTTGCACAGGCGTACCGGCTCCTCCCCTTCAGTCTTGCATAGGAGTACCGGCTCTTCCCCTTCAGTCTTGCACAGGTGTACCGGCTCCTCTCCTCTAGTCTTGCACAGGTGTATCTGCTCCTCCCCTTCAGTCTTGCACAGGAGTACCGGCTCCTCCCCTTCAGTCTTGCACAGGAGTACCGGCTCCTCCCCTTCAGTCTTGCACAGGAGTACCGGCTCCTCCCCTTCAGTCTTGCACAGGAGTACCGGCTCCTCCCCTTCAGTCTTGCACAGGAGTACCGGCTCCTCCCCTTCAGTCTTGCACAGGAGTACCGGCTCCTCCCCTTCAGTCTTGCACAGGAGTACCGGCTCCTCCCCTTCAGTCTTGCACAGGAGTACCGGCTCCTCCCCTTCAGTCTTGCACAGGAGTACCGGCTCCTCCCCTTCAGTCTTGCACAGGAGTACCGGCTCCTCCCCTTCAGTCTTGCACAGGAGTAGGGGCTCCTCCCCTTCAGTCTTGCACAGGAGTAGGGGCTCCTCCCCTTCAGTCTTGCACAGGAGTAGGGGCTCCTCCCCTTCAGTCTTGCACAGGAGTAGGGGCTCCTCCCCTTCAGTCTTGCACAGGAGTAGGGGCTCCTCCCCTTCAGTCTTGCACAGGAGTAGGGGCTCCTCCCCTTCAGTCTTGCACAGGAGTAGGGGCTCCTCCCCTTCAGTCTTGCACAGGAGTAGGGGCTCCTCCCCTTCAGTCTTGCACAGGAGTAGGGGCTCCTCCCCTTCAGTCTTGCACAGGAGTAGGGGCTCCTCCCCTTCAGTCTTGCACAGGAGTAGGGGCTCCTCCCCTTCAGTCTTGCACAGGAGTACCGGCTCCTCCCCTTCAGTCTTGCACAGGCGTACCGGCTCCTCCCCTTCAGTCTTGCACAGGCGTACCGGCTCCTCCCCTCCAGTTTTGCACAGGCGTACTGGCTCCTCCCCTTCATTCTTGCACAGGTGTCCCGGCTCCTCCCCACAGTGTCCCGGCTGTGCCCTTCAAGGAATGTTATCGGAGGGTACACCAGCATTTAAATCTCTGCTGCTGGAAGATTCAATTCCATGATGAGTTAATCTCATTAGAGTCATATAGACTTCAGAGTGCAACTAATAAGATGACGGCCAGCGAGTAGTCAGATCTCTGAGGAGCAAAGCGATTAAACTGCCAGTATAGCCCCGAGGCAACTAATAGCACTAGAGCAGCTGTGGAAATACAGGTCCCAGTATTCTTCTAGCCAACCTGGGATGAGGCTTGCTGGAAGATGTTGCCAAAAGTATTGTCCCCGCCCTCCCAATCATGAGATTCAGGTGTTCCAATCCCCTCCATGGACACAGGTGTATACAATCAAGCCCCTAGGCATGCAGACTGCTTCTACAAACATTGGTGAAAGAATGGGTCGCTCTCAGGAGCTCAGTGACTCCAAGCGTGGTCCCGTGATAGGTTGTCACCTGTGCAATAAGTCCATCCGTGACATTTCCTGGCTACTAAATATTCCACGCTCAACTGTTAGTGGGATTATAACAAAGTGGAAGCAACTGGGAACAACAGCCACTCAGCCACCAAGTGGTAGGCCACGTCACATGACAGGGCGGGGTCAGCGCATGCTGAAGCGCACAGTGCGCAGAAGTCGCCAACTGTCTGCAGAGTCAATAGCTAAAGACCTCCAAACTTGGTGTGGCCTTCAGATGAGCCCAACAACAGTGCGTAGAGAGCTTCATGGAATGGGTTTCCATGGCCAAGCAGCTGCATCCAAGCCTTCCATCACCAAGTGCAATGCAAAGCGTCGGATGCCATGGTGTAAAGCATGCCACCACTGGACTCTAGAGCAATGGAGGCGTGTTCTCTGGAGTGACCAATCACGCTTCTCTGTCTGGCAATCCGATGGACGTGTCTGGGTTTGATGGTTGCCAGGAGAACGATACTTGCCTGACTGCATTGTGCCAAGTGTAAAGTTTGGTGGAGGGGGGATTATGGTGTGGGGTTGTTTTCAGGGGTTGGGCTTGGCCTCCTAGTTCCAGTGAAGGGAACTCTTAAGGCGACATTGCGACCTTTTGGACAAATTCATGCTCCCAACTTTGTGGGAAGAGTTTGGGGATGGCCCCTTCCTGTTCCAACATGACTGCGCACCAGTGCACAAAGCGAGGTCCATAAAGACATTGAGGAGCCAGTTTGGAGTGGAGGAACCTGACTGTCCTGCACAGAGTCCTGACCTCAACCCCATAGAACACCTTTGGGATGAAGTAGAGCGGAGACTGCGAGCCAGGCCTCCTCCCCCGACATCAGTGCCTGACCTGACAAATGTGCTTCTGGAAGAATGGTCCAACCTTCCCATAGACACCCTCCTAAACCTTGTGGATGGCCTTCCCAAAAGAGTTGAAGCTGTTATAGCTGCAAAGGGCGGGGCCAACTCAATATTGAACCCTACGGACTAAGACTGGGGGGGCCATTGAAGCTCATGTGTGTGGGAAGGCCAGCGACCCAATACTTGTGGCAATATTGTGTATACCTAGTTATTGGAAGGTTGCCTCAGTGGGTTTCTTCACTAGATGATGATTTCGCTTTGTGGGTCTACAAGTCCAGGTATATCTTCTAGATGGCACAGGAGGCATGCTGGATTATGTAGTTCTGGTACACCTGGAAGATTGCCCAGCAGGTTGCCTCAATGGGTTTCTTCACTAGCTGATGATTTAGCTTTATGGAACTGCAAGTCCCAGTGTGCCTTCTAGCCAACCTAAGATGAGGCATGCTGGTATAAGTAGTTTTGATATACCTGGAGGATCGCTAAGCTGCAGGCTGTCTCAACAGGTTTCTTCACCAGCTTCCAGTTAAGTTGTCTCTTGAAGATTCTCGGGTCAATTTGTCCCTTGATAACCTTTCGGAGATGAAAATACAATACCAGCAGCCACACTACTTTTTGTTGTTGTTATGGTTTAGTGGAACAACATCTCCCAGTATGTCCCCTTACCACCTAAGGATGAGACATACTTCTGGTATTCCTAGTTTTTTGCAGGTTGCCTCAATGGGTTTCTTCACTAGCTGATTTAGC
Organism: Staurois parvus; assembly: GCF_062004578.1. Lineage (NCBI taxonomy): Eukaryota > Metazoa > Chordata > Amphibia > Anura > Ranidae > Staurois > Staurois parvus. The sequence goes on from NW_028318782.1 coordinate 29,264, forward strand.
TTTGTAGAACTACAAGTCCCAGTATAGCTTCTGAACAACAAAAGGTCAAGGCATGCTGGAATAAGTAGCTCTGATATACCTGGAGAATTGCCCAGCTACAGGCTGCCTCAACGGGTTTCTTCACTAGCTTCTAGTTAAGTTGTCTCTTAAAGCTTCCCCGTCAATTTGCCCCTTGATAACCTTCTCGGAGATGAAAATACAATACCAGCAGCCACAATACCTTTTACAGTTTATGGTTTCGTGGAACATTTCCCAGTATGTCTCCTTGCCAGTTTAGGATGAGGCTTGCTGGAAGACACACTTCTGATATTCCTAGTTTTTCTCAGGCTGCTTCAACAGGTTTCTTCACTAGCTTCTAGTTAAGTTGTCTCTTGAAGCTTCTCTGTCAATTTGCCCCTTGATAACTTGCTCAGAGATGAAAATACAATACCAGCAGCCACAATACGTTTTACAGTTTATGGTTTCGTGGAACATTTCCCAGTATGTCTCCTTGCCAGTTTAGGATGAGGCTTGCTGGAAGACACACTTCTGATATTCCTAGTTTTTCGCAGGTTGCCTCAACGGGTTTCTTCACTAGCTTCTAGTTAAGTTGTCTCTTGAAGCTTCTCAGTCAGTTCGTCCCTTGATAACCTTCTCAGAGATGGAAATACAATATTAGCTGCCAGGCTGCTTTTTATGAAAAGAGGCTTCTTATTTGGCGGACTGTAGATTTGATATTTGTTAAGGGGAGAAGCCTGCACCTGTTTCGAGGGACAATATCATCGTGATATAAACGTACGCATGACCTGGAGAAGACATGTTGTTGCGTTGTGTTTCTACTCCAGCCACCCGGAGCAGCTGGGAGGCCCTTGCAGGGTGAACCATCCTACCTGATAAGGTAGCTGTACTTGTCTTGTCAGGGAATCCTCACCTGGAGCCGATCCAGATCCAGATTACGCTGACACGCCGGCTGTTTCTCACACGAACAGCCAAGGCGGCTGGAGATAAAAAGGAATGTCTGCGCCAGAAATATTGTCAGATGATTCACAGTATTGTGTTCCACATCTGCACAGGAAACATAATGTTCCACATTTTCTGTCTGGACAGGACAGGAAATCAGCTGTGCGTTGGAAAATATCTGCCCCTGCCCCACTGTACTACTTTGAAGCTGAACTCCGGGATAAGAAAATATGGGCTAAATCCATCGGTCCTGCGTCTTCTTCTTGACTCTCGGTGTGATTTGTGTGTTTCTTCCAGATCTGTGGCGTCATCCAGTGTGAGGCTTCCTGGACTAACGACCGCTCACTGATGCTCTCTCTTTGTGCAGAGTGACTGGTCTGGTCTCTGCCCCTCCTGTTCTTTTCTGCAGGCATCCTGCAGTGGGTGGAGTCTGCTAGGCAGCTCCCATAGCTCTGTTTGTTCTCTCCTTGCGTAGATTGACTGGCCTTGTCTCCGCCCCTCCTGTAGTTTTCTGCAGGCAGCCTGTAGTAGGTGGAGTCTGCTAGACCCCTCCCATAACTCTGCTTTTCCCTTCCTTGTGCAGGGTGACTAGTCTTGTCTCCACCCCCTGCTGTAGTTTTCTGCAAGCAGCCTGTAGTTTGTGGAATCTGCTAGGCCCCTCCCATAGCTCTGCTTTTTCCTTCCTTGTGTAGGGTGATTGGTCTTGTCTCCGCCCCTGCTGTAGTTTTCTGCAGGCAGCCTGTAGTAGGTGGAGTCTGCTAGGCCCCTCCCTTAGCTCTGCTTTTTCCTTCCTTGTGTAGGGTGATTGGTCTTGTCTCCGCCCCCTGCTGTAGTTTTCTGCAGGCAGCCTGTAGTAGGTGGAGTCTGCTAGGCCCCTCCCATAGCTCTGCTTTTTCCTTCCTTGTGTAGGGTGATTGGTCTTGTCTCCGCCCCTGCTGTAGTTTTCTGCAGGCAGCCTGTAGTAGGTGGAGTCTGCTAGGCCCCTCCCTTAGCTCTGCTTTTTCCTTCCTTGTGTAGGGTGATTGTCTTGTCTCCGCCCCCTCTTATAGTTTTCTGCAGGCAGCCTGTAGTAGGTGGAGCCCCTCCCATAGCTGTTTTTCTTTTCCTTGTGTAGGGTGACTGGTCTTGTCTCCGCCCCCTCCTGCAAGCAGGCTGTAGTAGGAGGAGTCTGGTAGGCCCCTCCCATAGCTCTTTTTCCTTCTTTGTTTAGGGTGATTGGTCTTGTCTCCGCCCCCTTCTGTTTTCTGCAGGCAGCCTGTAGTAGGTGGAGTCTGCTGGGTCCCTCCCACAATTCTGCTCTCTGCCCAGACTATGTAAAGCACAGTGATGATGTCACTGCTACTTTTACAAGGTCATATCTGGGTTTACAAAGCCATTTGGTGCTCAGAGTGGATTTATATCCTTTGTGCCTTCTGAGGAATATATTTAAATGAACGTTTTTTTTGTGTCCAGAGTTCAGCTTTAAGTCACCAGTCCCACTGCTGCGATTTGTGTGCAGTTTCAGGTGCGATTTCTGAAGACTTTATTGCTACTTGTGAAGATTTTCAACAATTTCTTGCAATTTCAATTATATTCTATGTATGTGAAATCGCAACAAAACTGCAGAAAAAGTCATGCAAGTACTTCTTTAGGAATCGTGCTGCAGCAAATCGTGCTTGTTAAAACACTGACATTCATTTGATGCGATTTCAATTCGCAAATCGCATCTGAAATTGCACAGGTGTGACCAGGCAGTAAATCTTTTTCCCTTATATTTTATACTACAAATGTATTTTTATATGAAAATCTTCAATTACGTGTTTCTGCTTATTAACCCCTCGCCTACCGGGCACTTCTACCCCCTTCCTGCCTACCGGGCACTTCTACCCCCTTCCTGCCTACCGGGCACTTCTACCCCCTTCCTGCCTACAGGGCGCTTCTACCCCCTTCCTGCCTACAGGGCACTTCTACCCCCTTCCTGCCTTCCGGGCACTTCTACCCCCTTCCTGCCTACCGGGCGCTTCTACCCCCTTCCTGCCTACAGGGCACTTCTACCCCCTTCCTGCCTACCGGGCGCTTCTACCCCCTTCCTGCCTACCGGGCGCTTCTACCCCCTTCCTGCCTACCGGGCGCTTCTACCCCCTTCCTGCCCACAGGACGCTTCTACCCCCTTCCTGCCTACAGGACACTTCTACCCCCTTCCTGCCTACAGGGCACTTCTACCCCCTTCCTGCCTACAGGACACTTCTACCCCCTTCCTGCCCAGGCCAATTTTCAGCTTTCAGCGCTGTCACACTTTGAATGACAAATGCGCAGTCATGCAACACTGTACCCATATGAAATGTTTTGCATTTTTTTCACATAAATAGAGCTTTCTTTTGGTGGTATTTACTTGCTGCTGGGTGTTTTACTTTTTGCGCTATAAACTAAAAAAAAGCAAAAAATTTGAAAAAAAAAAAGTTTTTCTTTTGTTTCTATTATAAAATTTCGCAAACAGGTAATTTTTCTCCTTCACTGATGTGCGTTGATGAGGCTGCACTGATGAGGTGGCACTGATAGGTGGCATGGATAGGTGGCACTAATAGGCGGTACTGATGGGCACTGATGAGGTGGCACGAATAGGCGGCACTGATGAGGTGTCAGGGATAGGCGGCACTGATGAGGTGTCAGGGATAGGCAGCACTGATGGGCACTGATAGGCAGCACTGATGGGCACTGATAGGCGGCACTGCTGGGCACTGACTGACAGCACTGATGGATGGCACTGCTGGGCTGCACTGATGGGAACAGGTGGGTGGCACTGGTGGGCACAGGTGGGTGGCACTGCTGGGCACTTGTGGGCGGCACTCGTGGGTGACACTGCTGGGCACCGATCATCAGGACACTGATCATCAGTGCTGATCCCTCCTGTGACAACTGCCGGTTCTCGGCAGCACTTTCCTCACGCTGTGACAATTGCATTTCCCAGTGATCAGTGTGTCATTGGACACGGCTGATCACAAGGTAAAAGGCTGCTGTGACTGGCCTTTTACCATACCACGTGATCAGCTGTGTCCGTAGGACACAACGATCATGGAGATCGACGGGGGCTCACAGGAGAGCGCGTTCTGGGAGGACGTCATACAGGGGCGGACTGGCAACTCATGGGGCCCCCGGGCAATAGGAGATCATGGGGCCCCTGTGTCCTTGCCCAGACTGAAAAAAGCCTATGAAAAAGGTACCAGGGGCATCTCATGGGGCCCCCTACTGACCCCGGACCCTCAGGCAGTGCCCGAGTTTCCAAATGGTCAGTCCACCCCTGACGTCATATAACTTCAACCCAGAACTGGCCGGTCGCAGTGAAGCCGCCATTCCGCTATCTGTGGTCAGCAAGAGGTTAATTAGTGTTGGACTGTCTTGTAATTGTATTGTCTCCCATTATATTGTAAAGAGCTGAGCAAACTGTTGGCGCTATACAAGCCGGTGTTCACACTGATGCGGTGCGGAATTCTCAGCGTTTTCTGTGTGAATTCCGCTCTGCATCAGAATCGCACCCCGTTCATGCGAACCGATGCAGTGTGTGTGTCAAGTTAACAACACCCCGAAAGCGGTCTACAAAACGCGGTGCGATCTGCAGAATCGAATCGCATAGGTGTGAATACCCGTGCGATCCGATTCTAGTGGGGATCCATAAAAGGGTCCAGCACCTTTTTGGTGCGGTGCGAATAGAGCCATACATAATGTACGCCTCCGATCGCACTGCACACAAATCACATGTGATCTGCACGGAATGCAGTGCGGTTCCTGTGCAAATCACATGCGATTTACAGCACCGCATGTATGTGAACCCGGGCTGAATCCTGAATAATAACAGTGATATGAAATCATTCTTCCACATGATCGTTAATTTATTAATAACAATGCAGAGTAGAGATGTACAGAAAGCCTCCATGGCCAATCAGAAAGCAGCTTTCATTAGCATGTGCGGTGAGCTGCTACATGCTGATCACCGATTGGTTGATAAAAGGCTGAAATAATGTTTTGTTTGAATTTTCATGGAATGTTTTACTGGCAGTGTCACCCGTGAAATGTTCCTAATCTGGTTGTAGCTGAAAACAGAGAACAATATGGGCCGGTTCCCACCAGAGAACCACTGTCCAGATGAGTTCCGAATGCGTTTCCACATGCGCGTTTTTGATGTGTTTCAGTGCGCTTTTGATACATTCCAGTTCATTTTTTCCCCTCTCCTTTTTGAAATGGGGACATGTGCGTTTTACCGTGTTCCAGTACAGTTCTGTGCAGGAAAAATGCCAACCAGGGGCGGACTGACAACTCATGGGGCCCCCAGACAATAGGGGATCATGGGGCCCCTGTGTCCTCACCCACACTCAAACCACACCCAAAAAAGCCTATTAAAGGTACCAGGGGCATCTCATGGGGTCCCCTACTGACCCCCCGGCCCTCGGGCAGTGCCCGAGTGTCCGAATGGTCAGTCCGCCCCTGATGCCACCTGTTCTATTTTTTTTCTACATCCGGAACTGCAAGCTCTGATGTGAACTATGACATTGACAACCACATCACCTACTTTCTGTGCGTTTTGGATGCCGAAAAAAAGCAACCATGTGAACTGGCCCTTAGTGATTTGTTTTTTTTTTGGCTGATCCTTATAAATAGACCCCAAAGTGGCTCCATAAATGAGTGTAATTGTTTATTTGCCGTTTTGGTTTGTCCTTAATATGCCCCCTCCCTGCTCTCTCTCTCTGCAGGCCGTCTCACCCCTCCGCGCCTTGTAAGATGCGATTCCTAAGCTGGTCGCTGTTCCTGGGCGTCCTGCTGTGCTGTGGCATTCATGGGGATCCCACCATCACCCCTCGGCTGAAGCTGTCCTATCACGGTGAGTCTTCTTATCAATGTCAACTCTCTATACAGTAGGGAGGAATTGAACTTATTAAGCAGATTAGGGCCACTTACATTTAAAAAAAATGTTTTTTCTTTCTTTTTTAACCACTTCCAGTCCGGACACTTCCCCCCCTTCCAGTCCGGACGCTTTCCCCCCCTTCCAGTCCGGACGCTTTCCCCCCCTTCCAGTCCGGACGCTTTCCCCCCCTTCCAGTCCGGACGCTTTCCCCCCCTTCCAGTCCGGACGCTTTCCCCCCCTTCCAGTCCGGACGCTTTCACCCCCTTCCAGTCCGGACGCTTTCCCCCCCTTCCAGTCCGGACGCTTTCCCCCCCTTCCAGTCCGGACGCTTTCCCCCCCTTCCAGTCCGGACGCTTTCCCCCCCTTCCAGTCCGGACGCTTTCCCCCCCTTCCAGTCCGGACGCTTTCCCCCCCTTCCAGTCCGGACGCTTCCCCCTCCCCCTTCCAGTCCGGACGCTTCCCCCTCCCCCTTCCAGTCCGGACGCTTCCCCCTCCCCCTTCCAGTCCGGACGCTTCCCCCTCCCCCTTCCAGTCCGGACGCTTCCCCCTCCCCCTTCCAGTCCGGACGCTTCCCCCTCCCCCTTCCAGTCCGGACGCTTCCCCCTCCCCCTTCCAGTCCGGACGCTTCCCCCTCCCCCTTCCAGTCCGGACGCTTCCCCCTCCCCCTTCCAGTCCGGACGCTTCCCCCTCCCCCTTCCAGTCCGGACGCTTTCACCCCCTTCCAGTCCGGACGCTTTCCCCCCCTTCCAGTCCGGACGCTTTCACCCCTTTCCAGTCCGGACGCTTTCCCCCCCTTCCAGTCTGGATGCTTTCCCCCCCTTCCAGTCCGGACACTTTTTTTTACACTGATTGCTTTTACACCCATAAAGGCTGTAAAAGCAATAATTTCTCCTTCTCACTGGCTGCATTCCTGCAGCCATTGAGAACTACTGTGTGAACTGTGATTGGTCACAGATTGTCACAGGAATGGCCCTGTACCATGTGACCTCTGTGATCATTCACAGATTTCACACGTAGTAAGCAATGATGTCAGAAGTGACATCTTGCTTACTACTCTGCATGTGATCACTGATTGGCCAATCAGTGATCGCATGATCGGGACCTCGCACAGACGATCGGTGTTTCACTGTGTCTGGAGGACACAGCGGGCACCGGATCGCTCCCAGGGAGCGCGCATAAGCAGGGGGCGACCCCGCACTGCCACCGTCCGGCCGTTTATATACAACGGCCGGACGGGAGGTGGTTAATTTTTATTACTATTTTTCTTTCTTTTTTTTTCTCTTTATTTAGAGGGTTTGAAGGTGTATTTAGATTAATTTCATTAAATATTACATTGCATTCATTCATTACATTGTATTTTATATCCAGGGATGTCATCACTGGGTCTCCATGCAATGCATAGATTTGGAAGACATCTGACACAGATGTCTATCCAATCGCACCAAAAGTATCGCATGGACTACTTCAGAAATCGGTGCGGCTCCGAGCGAGTCGTGACCGCACCGATATGACCGCTGTAATTATGAACAATAGGGTGCGACTTGGCATGTAAATCGCCTGCCAAGTCGCACCCGGTGAGACCGGGTTCTTAATCTGTTAAGTCAGCCCCACATCCTCCAACCTTTCCACAATGTACCGTTTTCACTTCCTTGTTTCCCCCCATCTCTCCCCCCCCCCCCCCAGATCTGTCCCTCCACGGCCTGCGGACCTACACCCACAACCGCTCCTGCTGCTACGACGCCCTCCTACTAGACGAGGAACGCGGTCGCCTCTTTGTGGGCGGGAAGAATTACCTGTTGTCCCTGAGTCTGGATGACATCACCAGGAATGAGCTCACGGTAAGTACCGCTTCCTGCTAGAACTGCTGCACCGGGGCCCCTGTGGTTTGGGGGGGACTGAAGGGGGAGCGGCTGTCTTCATTCTTTTTTTTTTTTTTTTTTTTTTTACATTTCTTTAATTGCTTCCTGGTTTGTGACCTAGGCCAAAATGATTTCATACATCCCAGGAATCTTCAGGAGGGGAGGAGGGGCTTTCTCAGCTAAGCACTCCCTCCTGCCTGCATGCCTAATCTAAGGGCAGGTTGATTCCAGGAAGTAAAGGCTACATTAATATTCTGCCCTTACTCAAGATGGCCGCAGCTAGAAAGTGATTTCTCAGCAAAATATAGCATGGAGACATGGATGGAGGAGATTGCTTTGGATCAGGGCTTTTTTTCTGGTGCCGGAGCTCCCCCCTTGCCAAGTCACCCCTTGTCTCCGCCCCTTCCCAACGCTGAGCAACGTTCCTTAGCCCCACCCCCTACCACCGCTGAGCAACGTTCCTTAGTCCCACCCCCTACCACCACTGAGCAACGTTCCTTAGTCCCACCCCCTACCCGCCGCTGAGCAACGTTCCTTAGTCCCACCCCCTACCCGCCGCTGAGCAACGTTCCTTAGTCCCACCCCCTACCCGCCGCTGAGCAACGTTCCTTAGTCCCACCCCCTACTCGCCGCTGAGCAACGTTCCTTAGTCCCACCCCCTACCCGCCGCTGGGCAACGTTCCTTAGTCCCACCCCCTACCCGCCGCTGAGCAACGTTCCTTAGTCCCACCCCCTACCCGCCACTGAGCAACGTTCCTTAGTCCCACCCCCTAGCCACCGCTGAGCAACGTTCCTTAGTCCCACCCCCTACCCACCACTGAGCAACGTTCCTTAGTCCCACCCCCTACTCACCGCTAAGCAACGTTCCTTAGTCCCACCCCCTACCACCACTGAGCAATGTTCCTTAGTCCCACCCCCTACCCGCCACTGAGCAACGTTCCTTAGTCCCACCCCCTACCCGCCGCTGAGCAACATTCCTTAGTCCCACCCCCTACCCGCCACTGAGCAACGTTCCTTAGTCCCACCCCCTAGCCATCGCTGAGCAACGTTCCTTAGTCCCACCCCCTAGCCACAGCTGAGCAATGTTCCTTAGTCCCACCCCCTAGCCACCGCTGAGCAATGTTCCTTAGTCCCACCCCCTACCTGCCACTGAGCAACGTTCCTTAGTCCCACCCCCTACTCACCGCTAAGCAACGTTCCTTAGTCCCACTCCCTACCACCACTGAGCAACGTTCCTTAGTCCCACCCTGTGGTTTGGGGTGGCCCTGTTAGGTTGGCTGTATGGGGCCCTGTGGTTTGGGGGGGGGGCCCTGTTTGGTTGGCTGTATGGGGCCCTGTGGTTTGGGGGGGGGGCTGTTAGGTTGGCTGTATGGGGCCCTGTGGTTTGGGGGGCCTGTCGGGTTGGCTGAATGGGGCCCTGTGATTTGAGGGGGGCCTGTCAGGTTGGCTGTATGGGATCCTGTGGTTTTGGGGGGCCTGTCAGGTTGGCTGTAAGGGGCCCTGTGGTTTGGGGGGGGCCTGTCAGGTTGGCTGAAAGGGGCCCTGTGGTTTGGGGGGGCCCTGTCAGGTTGGCTGTATGGGGCCCCCATGGTTTATAACAGCAGCCCTGGCTCCCTGTATTGATCTGTCTCAATATCTACAGCACAGAAGCAGATAAGGACATGCAATAAAATCATATCTGTATAACTAGCCAAGATAAGACTTCTCCACTGGAAATAATAATCTCTTCTGTTCTCCTCCAACCAGATTCACTGGCCGGCACTTGTGGAATGGCGGGAAGAATGCAACTGGGCAGGAAAAGACATCAATGTGAGTACAGAGGACCTACGGGGGGGCCATTTATTGGTTACAGCGTAATGGGCGGGGCTTTTGTATACAGAGGGCGGGCTTAGCTGCTAGATCAATCTGATGGTACAAACGAGAGATCCACGTCCAGTCATTAATGTTCCTCTTATCCCAATACAAGCCCACCGGACAGGTTCTGTCTGATTGCAAACTCTAGACTCCTTGCAGCCTTTAATGACATTAAACAACCACAAGGCTCCTGGTAGAAGGGACCATGTGACTTTTGCCTAGGCAAAATAACACAATGATTAATGTGAATTGTAACGATGGGTCCCCATTCACTGGGGGGACCACGGACACGTCACCCCGCATGACCAACATCATCGGAAATGGATCTATTGGTGACTTTGTTTATTATCTGGTGCCAGTGACGCATCCGCGGGACTCCAAAGCGGGTCACATGTGCCAGGTGACACCGTCGCACCCATCGCTGCCCCTGGGCTCCCAGCCTGCTTTGCAACAGATTCCATGTTTACTTTCTGCACGCTGAGTCCCAGTATCCCGGGTCAAAGGTCACTGTGAAGTAGGAGGAAATCTGAGTAGAATAAATAAAGGTGCGGGCGATGGAAAGAAAGAGAGACGCCCAAGTGACAGCTGACCGTGACAGTCCCCCCAAGACCGAGATCCGTCCCTGGAAATCTTCCCGGGGCTCAGATTCACAGCAAAATCTGTTGTCACACACTATTATTATACATGTATATAGCTCTGACATATACCGCAGCGCTGTACAGAGAACACTCAGCCAGTCCCATCAGTCTCTGTACCAGAGGAGCTTACACTCTAATGTCCCCTCCCCCACAGTCACATCATCTCTGTATCAGAGGAGCTTACACTCTAATGTCCCCTCCCCCACAGTCCCACACTATTATTATTATTATACATTTATATACAGTGAAGGAAATGTGTATTTGCCCCCCTCTGATGGTGAATGTTCGCCCCTCACACAGAAATGATCGGTCTAACAATGGAATGTTCGGTGTAACACTGAGAGACAGAATACAACAACAAATTCAGCAGAAATGCTTCTAACAAATGATGATGGATCTGCATGTTCATGAGGGAAAGAAGGATTTGATCCCCTTCACAAAACATGACTTAGTACTTGGTGGCAAATCCCTTGTTGGTAATCACAGAGGTCAGACGTTTCCTGGAGTTGGCCCCCAGGTTCGCACACATCTCAGGAGGGATTTTGGCCCACTCCTCTTGGCAGATCCTCTCCAAGTCTTTAAGGTTTGGTGGCTGACGTTTGGCAACTCGAACTTTCAGCTCCCTCCACAGATTTTCAATCGGATTAAGGTGTGGAGACTGGCTAAGGCCACTCCAGGACCTTAATGTGCTTCTTCTTGAGCCGCTCCTTTGTTGCCTTGGCCGTGTGTTTTGGGTCATTGTCATGCTGGAACACCCATCCACCACCCATTTTCAATGTCCTGGCTGAGGAAAGAAGGTTCTCATCCAAGATTTGAGGGTACATTGCCCCGTCCATCGTCCCTTTGATGCGGTGCAGTTGTCCTGTCCCCTTAGCAGAAAAACACCCCCAAAGCAGAATGTTTCCACCACCATGTTTCACAGTTGGGATGGTGTTATTGGGGTCATAGGCAGCATTCCTCCTCCTCCAAACACGGCCAGTTGAGTTGATGCCAAAGACCTCGATTGTGGTCTCATCTGACCACAACACTTCCCACCAGTCCTCCTCTGCATCATTCAGATATTCAGTGGCAGACTTCAGACGGGCCTGGACATGTGCTTTCTTGTCAGAGGGACCTTGCGGGCACTGCAGGATTTCAGTCCTTGTCGGCGTAGTGTGTTACCAATTGTTCTCTTGGTGACTGTGGTCCCAGCTGCCTGGAGATCATTGACAAGATCCTCACGTGTAGTTCTGGGATGATTCCTCACTGTTCTCATGATCATTGACACTCCACGAGGTGAGATCTTGCATGGTGCACCAGACCTAGGGAGACTGACACTTGTTTTGTGTTTCTTCCATTTGTGAATGATTGCACCAACTGTTGTCACCTTCTCACCAAGCTGCTTGGCCATAGTTTGGTAGCCCAGTCCAGCCTTGTGTAGGTCTACAATCTTGTCCCTGACATCCTTGGACAGCTCTTTGGTCTTTGCCATGGTGGAGAGTTTGGAATCTGATGGTTTGATGGCTCCTGTGGACAGGTGTCTTTTATACAGGTAACACAATGAGATTAGCAGCACTCCCTTTAAGAGACTGCTTCTAATCTCAGCTTGTTACCTGTATGAAAGACACCTGGGAGCCAGAAATCCTGCTGAATGATAGGGGATCAAATCCTTCTTTCCCTCATGAACATGCAGATCCGTCATCATTTGTTAGACGCATTTCTGCTGAATTTGTTGTTGTATTCTGTCTCTCAGTGTTACAATACACCGAACATTCCATTGTTAGACCGATCATTTCTGTGTGAGGGGCGAACATTCAACATCAGCAGGGGAGCAAATACGCATTTCCTTCACTGTAGCTGTGACATATACCGCAGAGCTGTACAGAGATCACTGAACCGGTCCCATCAGTCTCTGTAACACTATAATGACATACAGTCAGGTCCATAAATATTGGGACATGGACACAATTCTAACATTTTTGGCTCTATACATCACCACAATGGTTTTAAAATGAAAGGAACAAGATGTGCTTTAACGGCAGACTGTCAGCTTTAATTTGAGGGTATTTACATCCAAATCAGGTGAACGGTGTAGGAATTACAACAGTTTGCATATGTGCCTCCCACTTGTTAAGGGACCAAGAGTAATGGGACAGAATAATAATCATGAATCAAACTTCCACTTTTTAATACTTGGTTGCAAATCCTTTGCAGTCAATTACAGCCTAAAGTGTGGAACGCATAGACATCACCAGACGCTGGGTTTCATCCCTGGTGATGCTCTGCCAGGCCTCTACTGCAACTGTCTTCAGTTCCTGCTTGTTCTTGGGGCATTTTCCCTTCAGTTTTGTCTTCAGCAAGTGAAATGCTCAATCGGATTCAGGTCAGGTGATTGACTTGGCCATTGCAGAACATTCCACTTCTTTCCCTTAAAAAAACTCTTTGGTTGCTTTTGCAGTCTGCTTTGGGTCATTGTCCATCTGCACTGTGAAGCGTCCAATGAGTTGTGAAGCATTTGGCTGAATATGAGCCGATAATATTCCCGAAACACTTCACAATTCATCCGGCTGCTTCTGTCAGCAGTCACATCATCAATAAATACAAGAGAAGCAGTTCCATTGGCAGCCATACATGCCCACGCCATGACACTACCACCACCATGCTTCACTGATGAGGTGGTATGCTTAGGATCATGAGCAGTTCCTTCTCCATACTCTTCTCTTCCCATCACTCTGGTACAAGTTGATGTCGGTCTCATCTGTCCATAGGATGTTGTTCCAGAACTGTGAAGGCTTTTTTACATGTCGTTTGGCAAACTCTAATCTGGCCTTCCTGTTTTTGAGGCTCACCAATGGTTTCCATCTTGTGGTGAACCCTCTGTATTCACTCTGGTGAAGTCTTCTCTTGATTGGTGACTTTGACACACATACACCTACCTCCTGGAGAGTGTTCTTGATCTGGCCAACTGTTGTGAAGGGTGTTTTCTTCACCAGGGAAAGAATTCTTCGCTCATCCACCACAGTTGTTTTCCGTGGTCTTCCGGGTCTTTTGGTGTTGCTGAGCTCACCGGTGCGTTCCTTCTTTTTAAGAATGTTCCGAACAGTTGTTTTGGCCATGCCTAATGTTTTTGCTATCTCTCTGATGGGTTTGTTTTGTTTTTTCAGCCTAATGATGGCTTCACTGATAGTGACAGCTCTTTGGATCTTATCTCGAGAGTTGACAGCAACAGATTCCAAATGCAAATAGCACACTTGAAATGAACTCTGGACCTTTTATCTGCTCATTGTAATTGGGATAATGAGGGAATAACACACACCTGGCCATGGAACAGCTGAGAAGCCAATTGTCCCAGTACTTTTGGTCCCTTAACAAGTAGGAGGCACATATGCAAACTGTTGTAATTCCTACACCGTTCACCTGATTTGGATGTAAATACCCTCACATTAAATCTGACAGTCTGCAGTTAAAGCACATCTTGTTCGTTTCATTTCATATCCATTGTGGTGGTGTATAGAGCCAAAAATGTTAGAATTGTGTCGATGTCCCAATATTTATGGACCTGACTGTATACTCCTGTGTGAGTGGTAAGTCATTTTCTCCAGCGGTGGGCTGATATGGAGGTATGACTGTAGCTGTGTGGGGGAGGGGAGGGGGGGGGGCTGATATGGAGGTATGATTGAAGCTGTGTGGGGGAGGAGATGGGGGGGGCTGAGCAGGAATTCGATGAATCTGCGTTATCACATGCGTATATACATTCCTCTCCTTCATTGCGTCTATGGGATTCCTCCATATCTATAGAGCCATACAACGTCATCACCCCCCCACCCCCCCACATACTTCCACAGGTCACAGCCCACCCGGGGGCACTATGGCCAGCACACTGCAGGGGGGTCTCAGAGCAAAGACCGGAGCAACCAATCAGGTCAACAGTTTAAAAAAAAAAGAAAACGGACCAAAGCGGTATTAACCACGCAAAAGCGAACATTTCTACCAGTTTTCGATCTGACGGCTGCATTGGTTCTGAAGGTATGCCCCTCCCCCACGCTGTGCCAAATGGCTCCCATAGGAGGTGGTCCGGGAACATCTATTCCCCGAGCGGTCCTCGTGGGACTGACGCACCCAGAAGGGACCGGCGTTCCATCACTCCCGGGATCACAGCTGCAAATCCTTGGCTTCTGAAGCAGAGGATGCGGATCATCAAGTACAATCTGTGCTTGATTAGCTGCATTACAGGGTAGGGGAGACATTGGGGGGGTCGTCTATTAGACCCCTGATGTCTCCATAAAGAGGACCTGTCACCTGCCCGATACTATCACACAGGGGGCTTGTTAAGCTAAATTTAAAAAAAGTGTAAAAAAATAATAAATTATATAAAAGAAGTTAAAAATAATGAAAGAAAAATATTTAAAGCACCCCCACCCCCATATACATCCCTAGTCAAACACTCGGCGAGCATGTGTGTTCCAGCAAAATGTGAGGTATCGCCGCCATGTCAGAGCGAGAGTAATGCGCGATCACCATCACTTCCCTCTAAGCCAGGGGTCTCCAAACTGCGGCCCGGGGGCCAAATGTGGCCTTTTGCTTGTTTTTATCTGGCCCATGGAGCACTACTTCATTCACTGACACCAATGACGGGGCACTATTCTTCCCACTGATACCAATGATGGGGCACTATTCCTCCCACTGATACCAATGATGGGGCACTATTCCTGCCACTGACACCAATGGTGGGACACTATTCCTCCCACTGACACCAATGATGGGGCACTATTCCCCCCACTGATACCAATGATGGGGCACTATTCCTCCCACTGATACCAATGATGGGGCACTATTCCTCCCACTGACACCAATGATGGGGCACTATTCCTCCCACTGACACCAATGGTGGGACACTATTCCTCCCACTGATACCACTGATGGGGCACTATTCCTCCCACTGACACCAATGATGGGGCACTATTCCTCCCACTGATACCAATGATGGGGCACTATTCCTCCCACTGACACCAATGATGGGGCACTATAACTCCCACTGACACCAATGATGGGACACTATTCCTCCCACTGACACCAATGATGGGGCACTATTCCTCCAACTGACACCAATGATGGGGCACTATTCCCCCCACTGATACCAATGATGGGGCACTATTCCTCCCACTGATACCAATGATGGGGCACTATTCCTCCCACTGACACCAATGATGAGGCACTATTCCTCCCCACTGATACCAATCATGGGGCACTATTCCTCCCACTGACACCAATGATGGGGCACTATTCCTCCCACTGACACCAATGATGGGGCACTATTCCTCCCACTGACACCAATGATGTGGCACTAATCCTCCTACTGACACCAATGATGGGGCACAGTTCCTCCCAATGACACAAACAATGGGGCCCAATAACACCAGAGATGGGGCACATTCTTTCCAATGACACCATGATAGGGCACAATTCCTCCCAGTGACACCATCATTGGTGCCCAATGATACCAATGATGGGAGACAATTCCTCCCAATGACACCAATGATGGGGCACAGTTCCTCCCAATGACACAAACAATGGGGCTCAATAACACCAGAGACAGGGCACATTCTTTCCAACGACACCAGTGATGGAGCAAAATTCCTCGCATTGACACCAACAATGGTGCCCAATGATACCAACGATGGGACACAATTCCTCCCAATGACACCAATGATGGGGCACAGTTCCTCCCGATGACACAAACAATTGGGTCCAATAACACGAGATGGGGCATATTCTTTTCAATGACACCAGAGATGGGGCACAATTCCTCCCATTGACATCACTGATAGGGCACAATTCCTCCCAATGACACCAACAATGGGGCCCAGTGATACCAATGATGGGGCACAATTCCTCCCAATGACACCAATGATGGGACACTTATCCTCCCAATGACACCAATGATGGGGCACAGTTCCTCCCAATGACACAAACAATGGGGCCCAATAACACCAGCGACGGGGTACATTCTTTCCAATGACACCATGATGGGGCACAATTCCTCCCAATGACACCAACAATGGTGCCCAATGACACATTAGCGCCGCATCAAAATTGACGCCTTGTGTGGAGTCAGGAGTTGAAGCCTTTCAACGCCTCCCATTCAAGTCTATGGTGACGCCTGGCGGGCGTTTGCGGGGCGTTAATACCATTGAGTTCATTACAGGCGTTTGTGGTGCGATTTTAACGCTTCTAAAATGCCTCACAACCGCGCACAGGGTGTCTGGGGAGTGTTTTCAACACCCGTAAAACGCCCATACAAAGCCTGTGAAACGCTACAGGGGCGCTTGGGAAGAAGTCAAGTGTGAACAAGTCCTAAATCTGCGTTTTGTTAAAAATTAGAAAAGATGTAACTGCCGCCATTTTAATCTCCGGGGCCTCTGCTTTCAGAAAATATATACTTTTTGAGGGGGGGGGGGGGTAAGTAATTTCTAGCAAAAAATGTAGATTTTTAAATTTATTTTTTTTTTACATGTGCGTGAAAAAATTGCCCCAGTGGATGTGGAGACCATTGCAGGAGCCTAGATGGCGCTGTCATGGCGGCTGCTATGGGGCTGGCAGCGGTTGGGCGATCGTTTTGTCGGTTATTCGCTGAGATTGGAATTGGTGATCTGCAGAGCGGAGAGTTCAGGGTAGAGCTGGCTTAGTAAATTCCAGCAGGACGGGAGCTGTCAGTAAATCCCCCCCCAGGATGGAGGGTGGGGGGGGTGCGTAGGACCTGCCGGGAAGAAGCCGATAAATTGTGCAAGTCGTGACATTGCCGCTCACACAAGTATTTCCCCCCCTGCAGGTGGAATGTATGAATTATGTGAAGATCCTTCAGCTGTACAATCGCACTCACCTGTTCACCTGCGGCACCGGAGCCTTCCACCCCACCTGCGGCTACTTGCACGTGGGACAACGCACGGACGTAAGAAGGGGGGGAGGGGACACTCTACACATCCTCACCGCTTACTGCTTTGTATGAGTGGCATTGTGTGTCGTTGCTGGAAATGGCGTGCCAGGAGACCCTCGGATGCCGCCTGTGTGATGCGTTGTTTCAGGACGCTGCCTTTTGCTGTGTGACGTGAGAACTGACCGCAGCACTTAAGGCGTGCCGGAGTGGCCTTGCAAGACACCTGAGAGGCCACTAAGGCACACCTTGCGTGCACGTACAGTTGGACGCGGTGGGATGTTTGCGGTTTGCTGCAGAAAGCTGTACGGCATCGCGTGTGTTTTCCAGGACACGGTGTTTAGGCTGGACATGGCGAGGCTGGAGGATGGGAAAGGACGCTGTCCATACGACCCCAAGCATGCAGCGGCTTCAACGCTTATTGGTGAGTAGACATTTTCTGCACAACTCCCCCCCAATCTCCCCACAGAGGTAAAATTCATATACCAGGACTTGCAGTTTACAGCTTTCAATGCTGCTGGCAAATGCTCTCTCAGTGCTGCTTCCCTGAACTTCTGGTGGACAGTGCAGGCTACAGAAAGTCTGTTAGCTTGGAGATGGGAGGAGCAGGGGTGTGTCTTGCCATCCTGGGTAACAGTGGACAGTGCAGTCTACAGCCAGTACGTTAGCGTGGTGATTGGAGGGGGGAGGAGCAGGGGCGTGCCTTGCCATCCCAGGTAACAGTGGACAGTGCAGTCCACAGCCAATCTGTTAGCGTGGTGATTGGAGGGGGAGGAGCAGGGGCATGTCTTGCCATCCCAGGTAACAGTGGACAGTACAGTCTGCAGCCAGTACGTTAGCGTGGTGATTGGAGGGGGGAGGAGCAGGGGCGTGCCTTGCCATCCCAGGTAACAGTGGACAGTGCAGTCTACAGCCAGTACGTTAGCGTGGTGATTGGAGGGGGAGGAGCAGGGGCGTGTCTTGCCATCCTTGTTATAAGGGGACAGTGCAGTCCACAGCCAATCTGCTAGCTTGGAGAAGGAAGGGGGAGGAGCTGGGGAGTGCCTTGTAATTCTGGGTAACAATGGACAGTGCAGTCTACATATATATGTGAAATTGTAAGATTTATAGAAGAAGCTTCTCCTGCTTGGGGTTGGATGTCCGATGGAAAGGTCCCCTCATTTCATATACCCCCCCCATTATGTCTCCTCCTGCTGCACCCCATGTAATTATATGCACCTCTCCCTTCCCAGGAGATGAACTCTACTCCGGAGTCGCCACAGACCTCATGGGACGGGACTTCACCATCTTCCGCAGCCTGGGACGGCGCCCGCCCCTGCGCACTGAGCAGCACGATTCCCGCTGGCTGAATGGTCAGTTCCTGGGTCCAGCGCCATCTGCTGGCCTATTTCCCTGTGATGTAGGCAGGGTCTTGGATAAGGCGGTACCACCAGTCCTCCTGTACGGGGGCCCAGGGCAGCAGGGGGGCATTGATGTGGGCAGAGAGACGGTAATCAAGACGGGTGGGGAAATCTCTGGAACTGATCCCCTGTATGACTCTCTCTGCAGCAGCTGAAATCCGGCTTCTCCTCTCCCTCCCGCTGGCTTTCAGCTGCTGCAGAGACAGTCATACAGGGGATCGGTTCCAGTAATTGCCCCCGGTGCACCCATCACCCTCCCTGTGCACCAGGCCCCCCTGTACGCCCCCACACCCCCAGTGCTGCCGGCTGTCCTCCTTTCCTTCTCACCAGCAGCTGCAAGCACACAATAGGATCCTTCAGGATGGAGAGTGGGGGAGGGATCCGATAAATATGCCACATTAACCAGCCCCTTCCTTTCCTGAATAAACACAATGAGTGATCGGTACCAATCAGTCACTGTGTTCATTCATAACATAGGGAGCACTGGGATCAGGGAGCTGCTGGAAACTAGGAGGGAGCACTTGAATATCTAAAGCCGTTTAAAGTAGGGAGTGGGTAAACGCCCTGCCATTTTCTGTTATGTCAGGTGACTCATTGGGGAGATTTCCCTTCACTTCCTGTCTTGTTGACTCAACAGGAATTTCCAACATTAGGGAAATCTCCTCTTAGACAGCGGTCCCTGGAAGAGGTCCCTCTATTGGAATATTTTCCCTGTTCTGGTGGCAATTCTAAGGCTGGTTTCACGCTGCTGCGCTTAAAAACAAATAAAAAATATGCACAGGGCATTTTGGGAACACCAGCACGTGCCAGCATCCTTAATTACCAGTGAACTGCAGAGCCAGCACCTGCCAGTGTTCTTGACAACCAGTGTTTGGTTGTTAAGGACGCTGGTGGGTGCCGGCTCCCTAACAACCAGCTATTTACTGGTCGTTAAGGACACTGGTGGGTGCCGGCTCCCTAACAACCAGCTATTCACTGGTCATTAAGGATGCTGGTGGGTGCTGGCTCCACTATTCGCAGGTTGTTACAGACCTCAGAAGGTGCTGACTCCTTAACCAACGTTTTTGTAAAAAAAATTGTCATGTGACCGTGACCCCCCAAAAATGTACTGAAAAACACACCCCTGTGTGTTTCTGGTACGTCTCCATTCACTTAAAATCGAAGGTGCATTTTGGTGGCAATTCCAAGGCTGGATTCATGCTGCTGTGCTTTAAAACAAATATAAATTGTGCATAGCGCCTTTTAAATGCGTCTGGTTCAAATTTAATGCAGCAGATATGCGGTGAATAGCTGGTTGTTAAGGACGCCACCAGGTGCCGGCATTCTTAATTACCAGTGAATTGCAAAGCTGGAACCTGCCAGTGTCCTTGACAACCAGTGATTGGCTGGTTGTTAGGGACACTGGCAGGTGTCGGCTCCCTAACAACCAGCTATTCACTGGTCGTTAAGGACGCTGGCGGGTGCTGGCTCCCTAACAACCAGCTATTCACTGATCGTTAAGGACGCTAGTGGGTGTTGCCATGGCACTATATGATGGCGCTATATAAGTACCTCTAATAATAATAATATACCAGAGGCCAATGGGGAAGCAGACAATCATTGCAGTAGTTGACGCCACTACAGTGATAGCTGGATCCTGCATAAGCAGCTTCCCCTCTGCACACCAAGCACAGTACGTCACTCATTTGGCACTACCGCCATTCACAGAATGCCTGGTGGGTTTTTTAGGTGTACACTAGGGTTTCTCTGATTGGATGATTGGATGAGGTGGAGACTGTGACATCACCACCCCACCTCGTCCAATCAGAGAATGGCTTGTATTCATTGTATTTAAAAAAAAATTACGTGCTCTATGAACGGTGGTGGTACCGAATGAATGCCTGCCCCTCACCCCCCCCCCCCATGGTCAGTGTGCAGAGGGAATGCTGCTTGCATAGAACCTAAGCAGGAAGATATCGACTATCAATGTAGTAGCGCTGACTACTACTGTGATTGTCAGCTTCCCCGGCAGTTCTGAAATATGCATCGTACATCGTGCCAAGCTGGACCAATGTGAGTATGCAGCGAAGATACCTAGTTCAGCTTTAAAGGGCTGACACTGGCCGGGGGCGCTGGAATACTGGAGAGGCGGCTGTGATACTGGCAGCTGGCACTGATCATGGCGGTAGAGGCGGCTCCGCGCCGCCATGGACTGGCAATGATCGCAGACACCTTATTTGCCCTCGTGGGAGATATCTGGGGAGCGGCCGTCTGCTGTCTGGAGATGAGTGATTGATGCTTTCTAATAGTTGGCCATTAACTCCAGGGCAGCTATAAATAGTCGCATGTATTAGAAAGGTCGCAGACTGTAGAATAATTGGGACAAAGGAAAACGCAACAGCGGGCAGCCAATCATAATTCATCTTTCATTGCCCACCCCCCCACCCGGGAATGATACACGCCGTCTGATTCCTGGCGGCAAAAACTCTTCAGCCCGGATTCCGTTTACCATTACAAATCTTTCCTAAATCTGTACAAAGTCCAATGTGACCGGAGGGGCCCCTGCGATCTCCCTGACCACATGTTGATCGGCAGAATCCGTCAGCAGACACTATGGGGGATATTTACTGAAACTGGAAAGCGCCAATCGTTGGATGCGACTTGTCATGTGACTTGAACAGTTAAATCGCACGGTAAGTTGCATCGTTACAAATCTTTTCTAAATCTGTACAAAGTCCAATGTGACCGGAGGGGCCCCTGTGATCTCCCTGGCCACATGATGATCGGCAGAACCCATCAGCAGACACTACAGGGCGGTTTTTGCTGAAAGTGGAGAGCGCCAATCATTGGATGCGACTTGTCATGCGACTTGATCAAATTGCATGGCAAGTTGCATTCAGTGATTGGCAGTGGTACCATTCTAATCGGTGCACTGCACTACTTTTTGCGGATTTCGGGTGTGACTTGCATAGACATCTGTGCATGAAGTCGCACAGATGTCCACAAATTGCACCCGCAACTGGCAAAAGTAGTGCAGTGCACTGATTAGAATGGTTCCATTGCCAATCATTGGATGCGATTTATCATGTGACTTGAACAGGCAAATCGCACAGCAAGTTGCATCGTTACAAATCTTTACTAAATCTGTACAAAGTCCATTGTGACCGGAGGGGCCCCTGTGATCTCTTTGACCACATGATGATTGGCAGAACCCATCAGAAGACACTACGGGGGGGGCGGGATTTGCTGAAACTGTAGAACGCCAATCATTGGATGCGACTTGTCATGTGACTTGAACGATTAAATCGCCTGGCAATCTGCATTGTTACAAATCTTTCCTAAATCTGTACAAAGTCCAATGTGACCGGAGGGGCCCCTGTGACCTCTCTGACCACATGATGATCGGCAGAATCCATCAGCAGACACTATGGGGGGGATTTGCTGAAACTGTAGAACGCCAATCATTGGATGCGACTTGTCATGTGACTTGAACGGTCAAATCACATGGCAAGTTGCATCAGTGTGAATAAGGGCTGAAACCTGGAATCTGATTGGCTCCCATGCACAGCTGTACCAGATTCCACCACCGGATATGGAATTGTTACCGCAGAGTAAAGTTTGAGAATATTTTTCGTATTTTGTGTCTCAGAGCCGAAGTTCGTGAAAGTTTTCTGGATCCCGGAAAGTGAGAACCAAGACGACGATAAAATCTACTTCTTCTTCCGGGAGACGCCCGTCGAGGGGCTCGGAGGCGTCAAACAGTCGTACGCCCGGATCGGGCAGATTTGTCGGGTAATTGGACCGAGATATTGGCACTGACAGTATTAAACCCAAATGCGTTGATTTTACTGCAGCTTACCAGTTCTCAGATGCGGTGACTGCCTTGGTTTTCTTTTTTAGGTTTTCTTTTCCTTTATTTTCACCCGGTGATCTGGCCTGTCAGGCTGTTTTTCAAAAGAACAAGCTCTCTTGCAGTTACAGGGATGAGACAAACCATTTACCACTGGCGGGGGTGCTGACAAGGATCAGCGTGTATTAATGTACATAAAACCTTTATCCCAGAAGGAACAAAACTGTTACTGTAAATGATTATAAGTATTAGACCAATTTGTTAGTGTATTTAAATCTGCTAGTCCATCTACCACTCCCCTCACCCCAGACTGACAATGCAGCTCTCCCATTGTGCTTCCTGTGCTCCTTCATCCAGAGTGGGGGCGCTCTAATACAGAAGGAGAGTTACTGGCCAGATCACCAGGTGAAAACAGACAGTGAAAAAGTCTAAGGGCCGATTCACACTCCATGCGTTTCAGTTCCTTTTTTCCTGCATCCAAAACGCACAGAAATTAAGTGATATGGTTGTCAGTGTCGTAGTTCACATCAGCGCTTGCAGTTCCAGTGCGCTTTGGTTGCAGAAAAAAAAGTTTTTTTCTGCACAGAACTGTACTGGAACGCAGTAAAACACATCAAAAACGCACCGGAATGCACTGGAACGCACATGTCCCTAATTGAGGGGGAAAAGTGAACTAGAATCCATAAAAAATGTACTGGAACACGTCAAAAACGCATCAGAAGTAGGTTATATGGTGGTCAATGTTATAGTTAGCATCAGCGCTTGCAGTTTCGGTGCGTTCCGGATGCAGAAAAAAAAAGTAGAGCAGGCTGCATATTTTCTGCACAGAACTGTACTGGAACGTGGTAAAATGCATCAAAAACGCACCACAAATGCACTGGAATGCACATGTCCCTATTTAAATTGAGGGGGAAAAGCGAACTAAAATCCATAAAAAATGCACTGGAACGCGTCAAAAACGCATCAAAAGTAGGTTATATGGTGGTCAATGTCATAGTTTGCATCAGCGCTTGCAGTGTCGGTGCGTTCCGGATGCAGAAAAAAAAGTAGAACGGGCTGCATTTTTTCTGCACAGAACTGTACTGGAACGCGATAAAATGCACAAAAAATGCACCGGAATGCACATGTCCCAATTTTAAATTGAGGGGGAAAAATTAACTAGAATCCATAAAAAATGCACTGGAACACGTCAAAAACGCATCAGAAGTAGGTTATATGGTTGTCAGTGTCGCAGTTCACATCAGCGCTCGCAGTTTCGGTGCGTTCTGGATGCAGAAAAAAAAAGTAAAACGGGCTGCCTTTTTTCTGCACAGAGCTGTACTGGAACACAGTAAAACGCATCATAAACGCATCGGAATGCACTGGAAAGCACATGTCCCTATTTAAATTGAGAGGAAAAGATGAACTAGAATCCATAAAAAATGCACTAGAACGCGTCAAAAACACATCAATAATGAATTGGAACACGTCAAAAAAACGCAAAAAAAAGTGCATGCAAAAACGCATCTGTACTGCATTTCTATACTGTGAACTGGTCCCAAGGGTCGGGTCACACTATAGAAACGCAGTCCTGATGCGTTCTGGATGCTTTTCCACATGCACATTTTTGACGCGTTGTGGTGTGTTTGATGCGTTTTTGACGCGTTGTGGTGTGGTTTTTTTTATACATTCCAGTTCGTTTTTTTCCCCTCTCTTTTTGTTCAATGTAAATAGGGACATGTGCATTCCGATGCGTTTTACCGCGTTCCAGTACAGTTCTGTGCAGGAAAAATGCCGCCTGTTCTACTTTTTTTTTCTCCACCTGGAACTGCGAGCGCTGATGTGAACTATGACCCTGACAACCATATCACTGACTTTCTGTGCGTTTTGGATGCAGAAAAAAAAGCAACTGAAACGCATGTCGTGTGAACTGGCCCTAAACAAAAGAAGAAAACGAATGCAGCCGCCACATGTAATGATTGGTAAGCTGCAATATGTAGGAGATTTTTGGGGTTCAATGATGACCACAGCAGAAGGAATGCTGGTTCGGGGTTAGTAGCTATTAGTAATAATATCGATGTTGCAGGATAATATTCGATTGGTCGATTCTCCCCGATCTCGTCATGCTCGGCTCTCGGTTGGCCTTTGTATAATGGAGACATTCTCTCTCCTCTGCAGAATGATGTGGGAGGTCAGCGCAGTTTAGTCAATAAATGGACAACATTCCTGAAGGCGCGACTTGTCTGCAGCATGCCGGGAACCGACGGAGGAGGGGACACTTATTTTGATGAGCTTCGTAAGTATTGACACCGACCTAGAGAAATGAGTGCCTGAATACGGAGAGGATAGAGCGGATCCCTCCTGAATACGGAGAGGTATAGAGCGGATCCCTCCTGAATACGGAGAGGTATAGAGCGGATCCCTCCTGAATACGGAGAGGTATAGAGCGGATCCCTCCTGAATACGGAGAGGTATAGAGCGGATCCCTCCTGAATACGGAGAGGTATAGAGCGGATCCCTCCTGAATACGGAGAGGTATAGAGCGGATCCCTCCTGAATACGGAGAGGTATAGAGCGGATCCCCCCTGAATACGGAGAGGTATAGAGCGGATCCCTCCTGAATACGGAGAGGTATAGAGCGGATCTGTCCTGAATACGGAGAGGTATAGAGCGGATCCCTCCTGAATACGGAGAGGTATAGAGCAGATCCCTCCTTAATACGGAGAGGTATAGAGCGGATCCCTCCTGAATACGGAGAGATAGAGCGGATCCGTCCTGAATATAGAGAGATAAAGAGCGGATCCGTCCTGAATATAGAGAGATAAAGAGCGGATCCCTCCTGAATATAGAGAGATGTAGAGCGGATCCCTCTTGAATATGGAGAGATATAGAGCGGATCCCTCCTAAATATGGAGAGATATAGAGCGGATCCCTCCTGAATATAGAGAGATGTAGAGCGGATCCCTCTTGAATATGGAGAGATATAGAGCGGATCCCTCCTAAATATGGAGAGATATAGAGCGGATCCCTCCTGAATATAGAGAGATATAGAGCGGATCCCTCCTAAATATGGAGAGATATAGAGCGGATCCCTCCTGAATATAGAGAGATGTAGAGCGGATCCCTCCTGAATATAGAGAGATGTAGAGCGGATCCCTCCTGAATATAGAGAGATGTAGAGCGGATCCCTCCTGAATATAGAGAGATGTAGAGCGGATCCCTCCTAAATATGGAGAGATGTAGAGCGGATCCCTCCTGAATATAGAGAGATATAGAGCGGATCCCTCCTGAATATAGAGAGATATAGAGCGGATCCCTCCTGAATATAGAGAGATATAGATCTATACGGCTGTTAGTACAGAAGATTCTGAGTTGGATTTGGGATATGAGATGATAGGATCACTGTTGGGTTTTAGTGAAGAAAGCCTACAGGGGCCCCAAAGGCCCTTCACCAGAGTTCTCTTTCAATGACACCATCTTGCTGCAGGGCAGACGACTCGGTGACACCTGTGAGCTGATGAAAAGCACAAGACATCTGGACGCAGCTGTGCTGGATCATGGCTCTGTGCCAGTAATGTGCTCAGGAGTCTTCCGTCACATCTGGGATCAGGTGGAGATCAAACAGATTTCTGCTCTTTTATTTCATTCTATTTTTAAGCCAAAAGTTAACAGAAAATGTCAGAGAATCGCTGAGACACAAAAACCTGCTACAGCTTTCCTGCAGAGCTTGTCTGACCTGAAAATAACTCTCTCCTCTCCGCTCTCTCTCGCCTCTCCGCTCTCTCTCTCCTCTCCGCTCTCTCTCGCCTCTCCGCTCTCTCTCTCCTCTCCGCTCTCTCTCTCCTCCTCTCTCTCTCTCCTCTCCGCTCTCTCTCTCCTCTCCACTCTCTCTCTCTCTCTCTCCTCTGCGCTCTCTCTCTCCGCTCTCTCTCCTCTCCGCTCTCTCTCTCCTCTCCGCTCTCTCTCTCTCCTCTGCGCTCTCTCTCTCCTCTGCGCTCTCTCTCTCTCTCCGCTCTCTCTCCTCTCCGCTCTCTCTCTCTCCTCTCTCTCTCTCTCCTCCCTCTCTCCTCTCCTCTCTCTCCCTCCCTCTCCTCTATTCTGCTTTCTTCTCTTCTCATTTCCTCTCTATCCACGTCTCTCTTCTTTCCTCCTCTTCTTCTTCTTCTTTCCTCCTCTTCTTCTTCTTCTTACTCTTCTCTTCACTTTCTTTTCCTCTCTCTTCTCTTCTCCTTTCTCTCTTTTCCTCTATCCTTTTCTCCCTTTCCCTTCTCTCCTCTTCTTCTCTTCTCTTTCCTCCCTCTCCTCTCACTTCTCTTTTCTCTCTCTCTTCCCCTGTCTCCTTTTCCTTTTCCCTTCTCTGGTCTCCTTTTCCTTTTCCCTTCTCTGTTCTCCTCTCTCTTTTCCTCTCTCTCTCCTCGTTTTCTTCTCTTGCTTCTCTTTTCTCTTTCTTCTCTTCTCTCTTTTCCTTTTCCCTCTTCTCTTCTTTTTCTTTATGTCCTCTTCTCCTCTCTCTCTCCTCTTCTTATTCTCTCTCCTTTTCCTCTCTCTCTTCTCTTTTCCTCCATCCTCTTTTCTCTCTTTTTCTCTCTCTCCTCTCACTTCTTTTCTCTCTCTCCTCTCCTGTCTGTTTTCCTTTTCTCTTCTCTTTTTCTCTCTCTCTTCTCCTGTCTCTTTTCCTTTTCTCTTCTCTGTTCTCCTCTCTCTCTCCTCGTTTTCTGCTCTCACTTCTCTTATCTCTTTTCCTCTCTCCGCTCTCTTTTCCCTCTTCTCTTCTTTCTCTTTTCCTTTCTGTCATTTTCTCCTCTCTCTCCTCTTTTCTCTCTTTTCCTCTCTATCCTTTTCTCTCTTTCCCCTCTCTCCTCTTCTTATTCTCTTTTTCCTCTCTCCTCTTACTTCTCTTTTCTCTCTCCTCTCCTGTCTGTTTCCCTCTCTCTTCTCCTCTTTCTCTTCTTCTTCTCCTCCTCTCTCTCTTCGTTTTTCTTCTCTCACTTCCCTTTTCTCTGTCTTCTCATCTCTCTTTTGCTCACTCTCCTCTCCTCTCTCTTTCCCTCTTCTCTTCTCTCTTCTCCTTTCTGAACTCTTCTCTCTCTCTCTCTCTCTCTTTTCTTTCTTTCTTCTCTCTCTCTCTCCCTCCCTTTCCTCTCTTCTGCTTTCTTCTCATTTCCTCTCTATCCACTTTTCTCTCTTTTTCCTCCTCTTCTTCTTATTCCTCTCTTTTCCTCTCTCTCTTCTCTTTTCCTCTATCCTTTTCTTTCTTTCCCCTCTCTCCTCTTATTTTCTTCTCTTTTCCTCTGTTCCTCTCTCTCCTCTCACTTCTCTTTTCTCTCTCTTCTCCTGTCTCTTTTCCTTCTCTTTTCCTCTCCTCTCTCTCCTCATTTTCTTTTCTCGCTTCTCTTTTCTCTTTCTTCTCTTCTCTCTTTTTCTCACTCTCCTCTCTCTTTTCCTCCTCTTTCTCTTTTCCTTTATGTCCTCTTCTCCTCTCTCTCTCTCTCTCTTCTTCTCACTCTTCTTTTTTTTTTTCCTCCTTCTTTCCCTCTCCATCTTCTTCTCTCCGTCACCCCTTCTTTCTATCTCTTGTCTCCTCTCTTTCCCCTCTTCTCTCTCCTTCTCTTTCCATTCTGTAGGTGATGTTTTCCTGTTGCAGACCAGAGACAGAAGGAATCCTCTCATCTACGCTCTCTTCTCCACCTCCAGGTGAACGATCATTATCTCACTGGCTGGTAACTGTCATCTTACATTTCATTGGGCCGGCCATATACTGTTTGAATTTTGGTCATTTTTTAATAAACTGCCCAAAATGTTCTTAATTAGCGGCCCTGACAGCCTCCTCCAGCCCTATGTACTTCCTATGAAAATTGTCGTCCAAAGTGCAGCTGCATCCAATCAGATGCAGCCACTGTTCCGGCATTCTGTCAGCTGAATAAAAAAAAACAAAAAACGTATGGCCAGCTTTAGTTGCTATTGGCTACTGCACTTTGCACACCATGTTTTGCTTTTTGGGTGTCAAGTGTGCTTTTCCTTTCATTCAATGTCAATGTCTCTTAGATTGTAAGCTCTCAGGATCAGGACCTCCTATCCCTCTTGTATTGAACTGTATTGTTGCTGTGTTGTCTCCCCTTCTATTGTAAAGTGCTGAGCAAACTGTTGGCGCCATAAATCCTGTATAATAATAATAATAATAATAATAATAAAGGAAATGTATGATATGGGAATACTGGAAAATGATACAAAGTTGCTGCATATTGCTCTGAATGTGGAAGTCGCCTAAAACCAATTTATTTTCCACGTTCTTTCCTTAGCTCGGTGTTCCGTGGCTCCGCGATTTGCGTCTACACCATGAATGACGTCCGCAGAGCCTTCCTGGGGCCCTTTGCTCACAAGGAGGGGCCCAACTACCAGTGGGTGTCCTATCAGGGTAGAGTGCCATACCCCCGGCCTGGCATGGTGAGTCATGAGATGCTGGGGGGGTCTGACTTTCCCTTTATTGATAGATTGTAAGCTCTGTTGGGTAAACAATTATTGGATGTGTATTTGGTGATTGGACATCATCGTGTATTATGATAGTGACTTACTGGGGGGTTATTTACTAAAACCAGAGAGTGGAAAACCTGGTGCAGCTCTGCATAGAAACCAATCAGCTTCCAGGTTTTATTGTCAAAGTCTCCATGCACACAGGGACATGTGTAAAGTCACGTTAACCTCCCTAGCGGTCTGATTATGTCAGTATTTCTGTGCTCAAAGCGGTACATTTTTTTGCATGGAAATGTCGTTTTTTTATTGTAGGCTGTAATTTTTAGAAATAACTCCCTGAAATCTGTCCGAACAAGAGTCTAGTAAACATCCCGGGGAGGATAAAATTTGAAACGCGAAATCATAAATTATAATTTAATAAATAATCATAAAAAATAATAATATAATAATAAATTTAATTCAATAATATAATCAAACCAAAAACACTGAAATGTGAAATAGAGCGCCAAGTTCGCACATCGCTGAGCTCAGTCGCAGAATCGTTTTCAGTGTCTGATGAGGAATTTCCCCCACCAATCATTATCACTCAATTCTGCAAGTGGTTCTGATTTACTATCGCTGTTCTCTAGCCGGTCTAAAACCGCTTTTGACCTAAAGGGACGCTTTTTGGACGCCATGGACGTTTCTCAGTTTCCAGGCAGAAAGAACAGTAAAAATGCAGGCAGGGCGCCGGACAAAGCACTCGGGACAAAATGTATGTGAAATGGTTTGATACAGGAATGTTATCCTATGTGATTTTAGTGGATTTAGTGAATGTCACTTTTTGACATTTTTAAATTTGCCGCCAGTTCCGTCCCCCGTACGTCCCGACGTCGCAGGGGACGGAACCCAGAAGACAGATGCCGGCATCGGCCGGAGGAGATGGCCGGGGATGCTGCAGGGGGGACATCGCGGGAGCGCAGGACAAGGTAAGTGAAGAAGAGATCCCGGAGCAACGCTGCAGTGTATTCCCGAGTATACACTCGGGAATACCGCCAGGGGGGTTAAAAACATCAGTTTCTCAGCGTTTTTTACAGTTTTCCCACATTTTGTCGCGTTTGCATTTTTTTGAGGTTTTTTTTTACCAAAAAGAATTTAATTTTTTTTGGTCAAGAAAACATCCAAAAATACTGGTTTACTGTGATTTACCGCGTTTTACCATGTTTTTACAGCTAAAAAAACTCCTCTAGAAATCCACTAGTCCTGGGTTTTTCCAGCCAAAAAATGTTAATGTCCATATACGTTGTGTATGGACACATAGGATAACATGCTGGGGGGTTACTGGCTGTAGAAAAAAAAATGTCAAAAGCCAAAAACAGCCGCTGTAAAAACGTCTCGTGTGCGTGAGGAATTCACACCGATCCGGCTCTGAAATCGTGCGACTTCCAGTGAAGACGTGCAATTTCAAAGTTGGATGTCATTCCGACTTGAGGTGCGACTTGCAAGACATCTACCTAGATATCTATGCACGTCGCACCTGAAGTAGCGCGTGCACTACTTTAGAAATCGGTGCAGCTCCGACCAAGTTGGAATCGCATTGATATTTGTTTCAGGTACTTGTATAGCGCCATCAATTTACGCCGCGCTTTACATATAAATTGTACATTCACATCAGTCCCCGCCCCCGAGGAGCATACAATCTAAGGTCCCTAACTCACATTCATACATACACATACTAGGGACAACTTAGACAGGAGCCAATTCACCAGCATGTCTTTGGAGGGTGGGAGGAAATCGGAAACCCACGCAGGCACAGA
Source organism: Staurois parvus (assembly GCF_062004578.1). Classification (NCBI taxonomy): domain Eukaryota; kingdom Metazoa; phylum Chordata; class Amphibia; order Anura; family Ranidae; genus Staurois; species Staurois parvus. The sequence continues at coordinate 59,815 of NW_028318782.1, forward strand.
GAGAACATGCAAACTCCAGGCAGGTGGTGCCGTGGTTGGGATTCAAACCGACGACCTTAATACTACCGGGTGGAAGTAGTAACCCCTTAGCCACTGTGCTGCTCATATTCTCTCCCCCCCACCCCCCCCCATATGCCACCCTCCATCGTATTCTCTCCCCTCCCCCCCCCCTCCCCAGTGTATTCTAACAGGCACATGGAGAACATGCAAACTCCAGGCAGGTGGTGCTGTGGTTGGGATTCGAACCAATGACCCGAGTACTGCCAGGCGGGAGTGCTAACCATTTAGCCCCTGTACAGCCCATATGACCGCTTTAATTGCAGACAATAGGGTGCAACTTGTCATGCGATTGTGCAACTCGCATGGCTTGGCAAATCGCATAGCAAGCCACACCCGCTGTGACTGGAGTGCAACTGAGCAAGCTGAAGCTAGAAGCTGATTGGCTCCCATGCACAGCTGCACCAGATTCAGTGCTCCAGTTTTAGTAAATCCCCCTACCCCCACTGTGTCCTGAGCTACTTCTCTCTCTCTCCCCCTCCTCCCACTGTGTCCTGAGCTACTTCTCTCTCTCTCCCCCTCCTCCCACTGTGGCCTGAGCTACTTCTGCTCTCTCTCTCCCCCTCCTCCCACTGTGTCCTGAGCTACTACTTCTGCTCTCTCTCTCCCCCTCCTCCCACTGTGTCCTGAGCTACTACTTCTGCTCTCTCTCTCCCCCTCCTCCCACTGTGTCCTGAGCTACTACTTCTGCTCTCTCTCTCCCCCTCCTCCCACTGTGTCCTGAGCTTCTTCTTCTCTCTCTCTCCCCCTCCTCCCACTGTGTCCTGAGCTACTTCTCTCTCTCTCCCCCTCCTCCCACTGTGTCCTGAGCTTCTTCTTCTCTCTCTCTCCCCCTCCTCCCACTGTGTCCTGAGCTACTTCTCTCTCTCTCCCCCTCCTCCCACTGTGTCCTGAGCTACTACTTCTGCTCTCTCTCTCCCCCTCCTCCCACTGTGTCCTGAGCTACTACTTCTCTCTCTCCCCCTCCTCCCACTGTGTCCTGAGCTACTACTTCTCTCTCTCCCCCTCCTCCCACTGTGTCCTGAGCTACTACTTCTCTCTCTCTTCCCCTCCTCCCACTGTGTTCTGAGTTACTTCTTCTCTCTCCCTCCTCTAGTGTCCCAGTAAAACATTTGGAAGTTTTGATTCCACCAAAAGCTGATTGGCTCCCATGCACAGCTGCACCAGATTTAGTGCTCCAGTTTTAGTAAATCCCCCGAGCTACTACTTCTCTCTCTCCCCCTCCTCCCACTGTGTCCTGAGCTACTTCTCTCTCCCCCTCCTCCCACTGTGTCCTGAGCTACTTCTCTCTCCCCCTTCTCCCACTGCGTCCTGAGCTACTTCTTCTCTCTCTCTTCCCCTCCTCCCACTGTGTCCTGAGCTTCTTCTTCTTCTCTCTCTCTCCCCCTCCTCCCACTGTGTCCTGAGCTACCTCTTCTCTCTCTCTCTCTCTCTCTCTCTTCCCCTCCTCCCACTGTGTCCTGAGCTACCTCTTCTCTCTCTCTCTCTCTCTCTCTCTCTCTCTCTCTCTCTCTCTTCCCCTCCTCCCACTGTGTCCTGAGCTACTTCTCTCTCTCTCTTCCCCTCCTCCCACTGTGTTCTGAGCTACTTCTTCTCTTTCCCTCCTCTAGTGTCCCAGTAAAACATTTGGAAGTTTTGATTCCACCAAAAGCTTTCCGGATGACGTCCTGCAGTTTGCCCGCAACCACCCGCTCATGTTCAACCCAGTGGTGCCCGGATCCGGAAGGCCAATCTTCCTCCGCAGTCACAATGGGGTCACCCTAACCCAGCTGACCGTAGACAGGGTGACGGCCGCTGATGGAGAGTATGACGTCATGTTCATTGGAACAGGTACCCCGACTTTACACTGCAGCCAGTCCTTGCATATTGTGTGTGCAATGCTCAGAGGTCCTGATTGCACTCCTTCTGTCCCCCCCAGATGTTGGCTCGGTGCTGAAGGTCATATCGGTGCCCAAACACAGCTGGCATCACCGGGAGGAGCTGGTCCTGGAGGAGCTGCAAGTCTTCAAGGTAACTAAACCCAGATATAGTGAAGGAAATGTGTATTTGCTCCCCGGCTGATGTTGAATGTTCGCCCCTCACAAAGAAATGATCGGTCTAAACATCGAATGTTCGGTGTATTGTAACACTGAGAGACAGAATACAACAACAAATTCAGCAGAAATGCGTCTAACAAATGATGACGGATCTGCATGTTCATGAGGGAAAGAAGGATTTGATCCCCTTCACAAAACATGACTTAGTACTTGGTGGCAAATCCCTTCTTGGCAATCACAGAGGTCAGACGTTTCCTGGAGTTGGCCACCAGGTTCGCACACCTCTCAGGAGGGATTTTGGCCCACTCCTCTTGGCAGATCCTCTCCAAGTCATTAAGGTTTGGTGGCTGACGTTTGGCAACTCGAACTTTCAGCTCCCTCCACAGATTTTCCATCGGATGAAGGTTTGGAGACTGGCTAGGCCACTCCAGGACCTTAATGTGCTTCTTCTTGAGCCGCTCCTTTGTTGCCTTGGCCGTGTGTTTTGGGTCATTGTCATGCTGGAACACCCATCCACCACCCATTTTCAATGCCCTGGCTGAGGGAAGAAGGTTCTCATCCAAGATTTGATGGTACATTGCCCCGTCCATCGTCCCTTTGATGTGGTGCAGTTGTCCTGTCCCCTTAGCAGAAAAACACCCCCAAAGCAGAATGTTTCCTCCACCACGTTTCACAGTTGGGATGGTGTTCTTGGGGTCATAGGCAGCATTCCTCCTCCTCCAAACATGGCGAGTTGAGTTGATGCCAAAGAGCTGGATTTTGGTCTCGTCTGACCACAACACTTCCCACCAGTCCTCCTCGGCATCATTCAGATGTTCAGTGGCAGACTTCAGACGGGCCTGGACATGTGCTTTGTTGAGCAGAGGGACCTTGCGGGCACTGCAGGATTTCAGTCCTTGTCTGCGTAGTGTGTTACCAATTGTTTTCTTGGTGACTGTGGTCCCAGCTGCCTGGAGATCATTTGTTAGACGCATTTCTTTTGAATTTTTTGTTGCTATTCTGTCTCTCAGTGTTACAATACACCAAACATTTGATTTTTAGACCGATCATTTCTTTGTGAGACATTTCGTAGGGGGGAATAAATTTTAGCATGCATTGTAACATGACAACATGGGGGACATTTCAGGGGGGAGGGGGGATACATTGTAACATGACAACATGGGGGACATTTCGGGGGGGGGGAATACATTGTAACATGGGGGACATTTTGAGGGGGAGGGGGAATACATTGTGACATGACAACATGGGGGGCATTTCAGTGGGGGGAGGGGGAATACATGTTACAATGTATTCCCACTGACAACATGAGGGACATTTCATGGGGGGATACATTGTAACATGACAACATGGGGGACATTTCAAGGGGGATGAAGACTTTTTCAAGGCATTGCATGTCCCAATGTCGGTGTCAGTTGGAGGAATGGTGCCCCAAGGGCCAGATAAGGACAATCAAAGGGCCACATCCGGCCCCCGGGCCGCAGTTTGGAGATCACTGGTTTAGAGAATAGTGACATTTTGAGCCAAGAAAGCAGTCCAGTGTTACGTATTGAGTTCGTAGATTTTCTTGTCCTACATGTGATGTTTTTCTTCCTTCCATTCACAGAACGGCTCGGCGATCACCAGCATGCAGCTCTCATCGAAGCGGGTAAGCAGGACAGAGTGTTTGCTGATGTCAATATTGACCGTCTTCCATCTGACGCTTGTGTTTGCTGTCTCCCCAGCAACAACTATACGTGGGCTCGGCGGTCGGCGTTTCCCAGGTGCCTCTGCACCGTTGCGGTATCTACGGGAAGGCCTGCGCAGAGTGCTGCCTGGCTCGGGATCCCTACTGTGCCTGGGATGGGAACAGCTGTACCCGGTACCTACCTAATACAAAGAGGTGAGTGACACCGTCCCACAATCATGACGTATCCAGTCTCTGGGTCTCACCAGCTTCCAGCAGAGTGCCCCTTTACCCCCTGCCTACCGGGCACTGTCACCCCCTTCCTGCCCAGGGCCAAATTTTCAGCTTTCAGCGCTGTCACACTTTCAATGACAATTGCACGGTCATGCAACACTGTACTCATATGAAATTTTTAGCATTTTTTTTCGAACAAATAGAGCTTTCTTTTGGTGGTATTTACGGGTATTTATGGGTTTTATTTTTTGCGCTATAAACAAAAAAGAGCAAAAATTAAAAAAAAAAAAAGTTTTCTTTGTTTCTATTATAACATTTTGCAAACTGGTAATTTTTCTCCTTCACTGATGTGCATTGATGAGGCTGCACTGATGGGCACACATAGGTGGCACTGATGGGAACGGATAGGTGGCATTGATAGGCAGCACTGATGGGCACTGATGAGGTGGCATGGATAGGCAGCACTGATGGGCACTGATGAGGTGGCACAGATAGGCAGCAGTGATGGACACAGGTGGCATTGATAGGCAGCACTGATGGGCACTGATGAGGTGGCACGGATAGGCAGCACTGATGGGCTACTGATAGGCAGCACTGATGAGGTGGCACGGCTAGGCAGCACTGATGGGCTACTGATAGGCAGCACTGATGGGCACGGATAGGTGGCATGGATAGGCAGCACTGATGGGCACGGATAGGTGGCACTGACTGGCGGCACTGCTGACAATTGCCGGTTCTCGGCAGTTCTTTCCTCACACTGACAGGGTGATGAAAGTGCAGCCAATAACCGGCAACTGCATATACCTGGTGATCTGCTGTGTCATTGGACTGGTGTGATTGGCTGCTGCGATTGGCCTTTTTACCACATCACATGATCAGCTGTGTCCGTAGGAGATCACCGGGTGTGTGCCGCTGGGGGCGCGGGTGAGGGCATGTTCTGGGAGGACATCATATGACACCCTCCCAGAACTGGGCAAGCGCACTGTAGCCATCATTCAGCCATAGCACGGCTGGCAAGTGGTTCTCCAGTGTAGTTCTGTCATTATCAAGGAAGGCCAAGGGTGCCTGGGGGCCAGACTGACTGCTTCCTGAATTCTGTAGGAACATAGTGTGTAAAGAGCAGTCCTTTGTGGCTGACTCTTGAGCTACTGTACTTAGTCTATTGGAGAGTTAAACCTTGGTTTCTATCATTCAACAAAAAAAAATATAAAAGCATAAAATTGTGAAATATTGTTTTAAAGCTGAACTCCAGCATTTCCCACACATGCTGAAACTGACTACTCTCAATTCCCTGCAAACCTGCATCTCCACAATATAATCCTTGGAAAGTTAAAGCATCTATCTTCTGCCCACCTTAATTTCCTGTGCAATCTGCTGAACAGTTGCTTGATTACTCTATTAGATCTGATCAGTAGATTGCACAGACAAAGTCTGTACCTCCCAGCAGGAAGAACCATGCATGTTTTCAAGGGATTTTTTTTCTTTTTGTCAATGTTCTGCTGTTCCTGAGCATTATATGGAAGATCACATCCCTGGCATCCCTTAAGATGTGCAGGCTGACTTTATGAGCAATCTGCTGATCAGTTGCTTGATTACTCTATTAGATCTGATCAGTAAATTACACAACTAAAATATGTACTGCCCAGCAGGGAGAAACATGCATGTCTAAAGAGATTTTTCTTCTCTTAGTCATGTGCGTCATTCACTGTTCTGCTGATCCAGAGCATTATATGAAAGACCCCATGCCCAGCATCCCTTAAGACGTGCATGCTCAGACTTTAGCTGTGTAATCTGTTGATCAGTTGCATGATTGCTCAATTAGATCTGATCAGTAGATTGCACAGACAAAGTCTGTACCACCCAGTGCCCATCAGGGAGAAACATGCATGTCTAAAGGGATTTTTTTTTTTCTTTTCATCATGCGTCAGTCACTGTTCTGCTGTTACTGAGCATTATATGGAAGAACACATCCCTAGCATCCCTTAAAGTGATACTAAAGTTTTTTGTTTTTTCTTTTAAATAACAAACATGTCATACTTACCTGCTCTGTGCACTGGTTTTGCACAGAGCAGCCCAGATCCTCTTCTTCGGGTGAAGGTAAAAAACCTTGAGCCTTTAGAACAGGGGTGGGCAAACTTTTTGACTTGAGGGCCGCAATGGGTTCATATATTAGACCCGGGGGCCGGACCAAGAGTAGATGAATGATGTGTATAGTATAGTAATTCATCCCCCATAGTAATTCATCCCCCATATAGTAATTCATCCCCCATAGTAATTCATCCCCCATAGTAATTCATCCCCCATATAGTAATTCATCCCCCATATAGTAATTCATCCCCCATAGTAATTCATCCCCCATAGTAATTCATCCCCCATATTAATTCATCCCCCATATAGTAATTCATCCCCCATAGTAATTCATCCCCCATATTAAGTCCCCCCTGTGTCAATTCACTTACCTTTGCTCCGCGCGTTCCTCTCGCCATATTCCCGCGCCGTTCCAGTGTAGCATGAAAATCTGTCTCCTATGAGGATCTGTCCCCCTCAACGTATCTGCGCATGTGCCAGTTTCAGGCATTAGCAGCCGATCGGCGATCTCCGGCACATGCGCAGATACGTCGAGGGGGACAGATCCTCATAGGAGACAGATTTTCATGCTACACCGGTCTTCAGGGCGGACTGTGAGAGGAGCCTAGCGGGAGCCTAGCTCCGCGAGCCGGATTAAAAGGTCCGCCGGGCCGTATACGGCCCGCGGGCCGTAGTTTGCCCATTGCTGCTTTAGAACCACTTTAGGACGTGCATGCTCAGACTTTACCTGTGCAATCTGCTGATCAGTTGCTTGATAACTCTATTAGGTCTGATCAATAGATTACACAAATAAAGTGTGTACCACCCAGCAGGGAGAAGCATGCATGTCTAAAGGGATGCCCAACATGACCTTCACCTCCTTTTCTTGCACACAAGGAGAAGCTAACGTGCCATCCACACTATTATGTCTATGTCCCTCCTATACACTGTGTTGACTGATAGCACAAAAAGGCAGATTGAATATTTTACTTCCACATATATGTCTGTATGTGGTGCACATACTGTTTTGTGGACTTCTTCACGATCAGTCTGTCTTCTCTTCGGTGTGCTGATTCTGTCCTCTTCCTCCAGGAGGTCTCGTCGGCAGGATGTGAGAAATGGTGACCCCAGCAGTCTGTGTTCAGGAGGTGAGTGTCCACTTAGGATCTTCCCTTTAAATGAAAGCAATAACAATAAATTATAAAAAAAAAGTAAAATAACAGATAATAAACATAGCACCATAGGTGGACTGACAACTCATGGGGTCCCTGCTCAATAGGGGATCATGGGGCCCCTGTGTCCTCACCCACACTCAAACCACACCAAAAAAAGCCTATGAAAGGTACTAGGGGCATCTCATGGGACCCCCTACTGACCCTAGGCCCTCGGGCAGTGCCCGAGTTCCCGAATGGTCAGTCCGCCCCTGCATAGCCCTACCTGCTAATGGGATATGATCATGTGTTCACTGGACCAGGAAACTAATGATAGGTGGTGGTTCACCTACTGGGACTTGTAGTTCTGGGGCTCCGGGACCCCCATCTCTTGTGTGTGGACATCAGTACATAAAGTTTCATCTCTTTCCATACAGAGCAGCAGAGGGTGACTGTTCAGGAGAAGCGCCTGTTTGGAGTTGAGGGAAGTACAGCATTCCTAGAGTGTCTCCCCAAATCCCTGCGCGCCCGGGTCACATGGACTCATCAGAAGTCTCCAGAGACACCCAGGAAAGAGGTAAGAGATGCAATCCCTAGCTCAGGCTGTAGGTGACCTGAGACCTCATCTAGTGCAGGACCTCAGGGACGGGTGCACTCTAGAGCAGAGCCAGGTTGAGATTATATGGGAACCTAGGTCAACATTTGACTCAAAGAGGTGCTGGGAACTTTGAGACTTGGAGTCAGATGAAGGAAAACTTCAAACAAACTCAATATTGAGGTTGCTCCCACACAACAAGGCCTCCTTTGATGGGCACCCAACAGCAGCTCAAACCATAGATATACAGAAAGGAGCACCAGCCCAAGACAGGAGGCAGGAGCCCAAGATCATTTTAATTGCTCGTAAAAAAGTAAATTGTTACTCCATGAGGAAAGTTCTGCAATGGTTCTAATACAGATCTGTGAAGTTACTGTTCAACCAAGCTTTATCCTGTGTTGAGCCTTGATGAAGGGGTGGGGTGGTGTAGTCCCCAAAACACTATTTTTACCAAAAATTATAATTTTCTTGGATCCTTCCGTTTTGGTCAGGCACTCTTCTGTATGGTTGTAGGCCAGCATTTGAGCACCTCCTCCTTCCAGTAAAAAAAAATGGTGGCAGTTGTGGGTGGGGTGGCAGTCTCTGTCAAGTCCTCCCCTCCTGTAGGGTGAATCTGGGCTAAGAATGATATGAATTACAATAGTAAAAAATAGTTGAAGCAGGTAACAATGCAGGTATGGCTGCTCCCCAAAGAACCAGAACCAGACCAAAAGTGGTAAAGGCCAACTGTTTCAAGCAGAAATTTTTCATGGTGATCCTTGAAAATGTGTTTGGATCACAATTTAGACTTCAAACGAAAGGGTGGCTGAAAGCTTTTAGCGATCTGTGCTTCTGTGTCTGTCAAGGTCCTACCTTTTCCCTGAGGTTATGTTACTCCATGTGCTGGCGTCCATCTTGGATTTCTGCTGTGCATGGTGGGAATCCTTTTATGCCTTCAGGTCTCTGAGGTGCATCCCCCAGAGGGGTGTGGCTGATGACATATAAGCCTGTGGTCCACACATGCTCTTTGCACTTGTGTCTTGTGTCTTTGTGTCGCTATTACTCTGTTCTGAGTCTCGTGACTCTCCTGGTATCTGATTCGGCTTGTTACTCGACTATTCTTTGTATTCTCCTTTGATCTGACCCTCTGTTGCTGAACCTGGCTCGTGACCTGTGATTCTCGTCTGCTGTCCTGTACTGTTTTGTCCTGTTGTTGTTGACCCGGCCTGTCTGACTACTCTTTTGTCTCTTCCACCAGCTACACGCCATTGGCGGCGGCCATTACCGCAGCTGAGGTGTCTCAGGGGCCGCGACCTGGTTCCTGGCTGCGTCAAGTCCATCCCCACCATCAGGGGTCCTGGTGAAGGGCAGCCTGGGACTTAGACTCTGCGCCCTGAGGGACTTCGGTCTGTGGGTGGTGGTTGTGGTCAGGCAGTGCGTTACATTGTTAGGCCTGCCTGTCCGTTCCTCGGCCCCTGCCCTGACAGTGTCAGGTTCCTCCTTGGACAGTCAACCATAGAACTCAACGAAAAAAAAAAAGACAGTTGAGTACTAGATGATGAAGGTAGCGGTCAACAGTAAAAAAAAAGGTTCAAGCAGGTAACAAGGCAAGTATGCACACTAAAGAAGCCCACACCAAAGTGGTGAAGGTCAACTGTTAAAAAGAAAAATCCTTCATCCTTGAAACTGTGTGTAGATCAAAATTTAGACTTCATACGACGGGGGTGCCAAAAGCCTTTTAGTGACCATGTTTTGGGCCAGGTTCCTCCCAGGACAGTCACCCGTAGAACTCAACATAAAAAATAAAACAGCTGAGTCCTAGACATTGAAGGCAATGTTCAATGGTTAAAAATTTCCAAGCAGGTAACAATGTATGTATGCACGCTAAAGAAACCCAGATCGAAAGTGGTAAAGGCCATCTGTTCCAAAGAGAAATAATTCATAGTGATCCTTGAAATGTGTTTAGATCAAAATTTAGACTTCATACAAGGGGTGCCAAAAAGCTTTTAGTGACCGTGTTTTGGGCCAGATTCCTCCTGGCACAGTCAACCATAGAACTCAACACAACAAAAACAGTTGAGTCCTTGATGCTGAAGGCAACATTCCTTCTGACGCAAATAAAGTGTTCTTGGTTCTGAAGCCAGTAGCAGTTGGTCACATTCAGCTGGATGTTTGAAGACGTTTTGTGACTTCTTAAAGCCACTTCTTCAGTCCCAGATTATGAAGCATTCACTAAATACATTTTTCCACCTCTGGGTCCATTAGTCTGTTATTGACAGACACCCAACGCTTTAATTTAAGGAGGAGTTCTTCCTCTTCCTGTTAAGAAATCTAAGTTGCGCAGAAAAATTTGAGACAACAAAACCGCATTCAGAAACCCTGTCAACTGTTCCTCTCCTTTGAAAAGCCAGACAACCTCACAGTATAAATGTCACGGTCAGGCTCAGAGACAAGTAGCTCCAGTAGTTGAGATACCAGCAGGAAAAGTACATCGGCAGCTCACCCTGGCGGTTGACACGGGCTCACCCAAGGCACGGAGTCTAAGCACTAACCGGTATTGACCAGAGCCCCTCATGGTGGAGATGGGTTTTAGTAGCAGTTTGGGTTCCTCAGGATTGCCCCACCAGGAGGAGGCCGAGGTTCAGTATCAGATATAGCTGGTAGGGATCTAGCAGAAGCATAGACAAGGAACAAGCCAAAGGTCAGTAACAAGTGGTTTCAGGTTGGAATCAAGCAGAAACGTAGTCAAGAAACAAGCCAAAGGTTGGTATCAAGTGGTTTCAGGTTGGAATCAAGCAGAAGCGTAGTCAAGAAACAAGCCAAAAGGTCGGTATGAAGTGGTTTCAGGCTGGGATCAAGTGGAAGTGTAGTCGAAGAACAAGCCAAAGGTCAACAACAAGTGGTTGCCAGTTGGAATCAAGCAGAAGCGTAGTCAAGGAACAAGCCAAAGGTCAACAACAAGTGGTTTCAGGTTGGGATCAAGCAGAAGCGTAGTCAAGGAACAAGCCAATGGTCGGTATCAAGTGGCTGGGAAGATATGGATGACAGCGGGAGGGACAAGAGCGAGATATTGGCAGGAGAGAGGACAATAATCTGACAAACAGGAAGTGCAAAGGCATGGCCTAAATAGGAAGTTCATGGCAGGGGCAAAGAATTCAATGTTCACGAGAAACGCAGTACAAGACAAGATTGTGTAAGGCAGGGGTCTTCAAACTTTCTAAACAAAGGGTCAGTTTTCTGTCCTTCAGACTTTAGGAGGGCTGAGCTGTGGCCAGTAGGTGTAAATAAAGTCCTGACATCAGTGGAAAAAAGCCTCATAGTTGGTGGCAATGGGAGGAAGTCTCCTCTGCTCGGTAGGTGGGAATTAATCCCATTGCCACCAACTATGAGGCTTTTTTCCACTGATGTCGGGACTTTATTTCTTCGGTGTCATTGGGATGAATTGTGCCCCATTGTTGGTGTCATTGGGATCAATTTTGCCTTGTCACTGGGCTCTATTGTTGGTGTCATTATTGAAAGGAATTGTGCCCCTATGGTGGTGTCAGTGGGGGAATTATGGCCCATTGTTAGTATAAGTGGATGAAACAATGCCCTGAGGGCCAGGTAAAAGCAAGCAAAGGGCCGCAGTTTGGAGGCCACTGGTCTAAGGGTTCAGATAGGGAGCTGTCCAGCATCTCAAGTGTTCAGCAAGAAGAGTCGCTGTCAGACACAGCAGAGGTCCCGGGTTCAGATCCAGCTTCTTACAATAATTTTTTTGCATTTGAGTAGAATTCAAGGCTCCTCCTTAGGTATGTGACAGGGTACATATTCCCCTTGGAGCTGTGGTGGGCCCACTGGTGTTACTGCCGAGTTTCTTCAAAAACTGTGAATGCACTTTTGTCTTAGTGTCCCCAACCTGAAGGATATATACTGTATGTTTCTCCTTGTTGGTTTGCACATGGTGACCTTGTGTTCCCTTTTCAGGTGCAGTTCGATGAGCGTATTATCGGTACTGATCGTGGGATCCTACTGCGCACAGTGATGAGGCGTGACGCCGGGACCTATCTGTGCCACTCTTCAGAACACGGCTTCACGCAGGTCCTCCTTCAGCTTAACCTAGAAATCATTCCCACCTACCGAGCAGAGGAGACCCTTGGCCCCCATCGCGTTCCACCGATGAGGTGGTACCAGGACTTCATGCGGCTTGTCCAACAGCCAGGCTCCAAAGGTGAGCAGATGTGCGAGGAGCTGTGGGCCCGCAAAGGCCGGGCCACGCACCCACCAGGCCCCCAGGGAGCTCCTCAGGTACCGGCGGCAAAGGGCCCAGGCCGACCGATGCCACCTCTAAGCATAAAAGCGAAAGCCCAGAAATGGAAACACCTGGAGGACAAGATCAAAGTGCGAAATCGCCGGACGCACGGGCACCAAAGGGCTGAACGGGGCCCTCGCAGCGCTTCAAGTTAGGTGAGGGGACTCCCAAAATGTTGTGAACTTGTACGAAGGCTGGTGTGGGAAACCCTCTGCGGGGGGGGGCCGTCTTTGACACTTTGGAGGACCTTTGTGTCAATCCTGGGACAATATAACAACGTACAATGTACTGCTCTGTCGCCCTAACCTCTACCAAAGACTGCAGCCCACCGCGCTCCAAAACCATCACCATTCCTACGCACTCCAAAAGTGGCCTCCTTACCAACAGAAGATTCGGCTTGCAGACCGGTGACATGGCGGGAAAGGGAACGGCTGGGCATTTGTGGATTCTGGAGGTATCTAAACCGTGTTTGCACCTTTACTAAACACATAACCCGACAACTTCAGTGCCACTTCAGAAGACTTTTCCTTCCACCATTAATGGCGTTCCTCAAGTTCCTAACAGCTAGAAGCAAGAATTACAAATCTACGGCCCCACCTTGTTCTCACGTCTCCGGTTCCTCAAAATGGACAGACCCAACCACTCACATCTCCGAAGTTTCTGTACCCGACACTCCGTGTTATTTTATCACACCCTACAAATATTTATTTCAAAATGCCGGACCGGGTTTACCCTCCTTCCAGCACCGCGTGTTCCTCAAGTTCCTAACAGCTAGGAGCAAGAATTACAAATCTACGGCCCACCTTGTCCTCACGTCTCCGGTTCCTCACAAATGGACAGACCCAACCACTCACATCTCCGAAGTTCCCGTACCCGACACTCCACGTTATTTTATCACACCCTACAAATATTTATTTAAAAATGGCGGCAACGGGTTTACCCGCCTTCCAGCACCGCTGCCATTGTCGCACCTGGCCCAGCGTGACTTGGGTGCACTAAGTTCCCCTCCCCCCCCCAACCATGGAGCTGCCTTTGTTGTACAGACAGACTTTATATATATATATTATTATTAGTGTAAATATTATTATTAAAGTCTAAATTAACCCTTTGTTTTCTGCTGCTACAGATGGAAAGCGATCGGGCTCAGCCTGATCACCGGCACCAATCGGGTGAGGGGTGGGGGGTGCTGGACAACCGGCGCACAGCCGGAAAGACCTATTAAGTTAACACAATAAAAAGCGATTTATTTAAAACGTGCGTCTTCTCGTCTGCGTGTGAATATTCTCCACTGAACTAACACCAAACAAAAGGGATAGGACCTCTCCGAATTGTAGTATGTGTCCCCGATGGTTGGAATTCCCATCACTTCCTGTCCTGGCAGGAAGGGGTGGAAAATATGTCCTGTGGGGGCACAGCATAGGGAAGCACAGAGACCCAGTGATGACATCACTGGGTCTAACTGAAGGTATGTATAAAAACCATATGCTATGCATATACCATGCCAGTGGGGATCCCTCTAGAAGCTGGAAATCACTGTGGTAGTCATGGCTACTACACCGCTACTAGTCCACTACTACACCGCTATCAGTCCACTACTACACCGCTACCAGTCCACTACTACAGGGCTACTACACCGCTACTATTCCACTACTACAGGGCTACTACACCGCTACTAGTCCACTACTACAGTGCTACTACACCGCTACTACACCACTACTAGTCCACTACTACAGGGCTACTACACCACTACTAGTCCACTACTACACCACTACTAGTCCTCTACTACACCGCTACAATTCCACTACTACAGGGATACTACACCGCTACTAGTCCACTACTACAGGGCTACTACACCGCTACTAGTCCACTACTACACCGCTACTATTCCACTACTACAGGGCTACTACACCGCTACTAGTCCACTACTACAGGGCTACTACACCGCTACTAGTCCTCTACTACACCACTACTAGTCCACTACTACACCACTACTAGTCCTCTACTACACCGCTACTAGTCCACTACTACAGAGCTACTACACCGCTACTAATCCACTACTACAGGGCTACTACACCGCTACTAGTCCTCTACTACACCACTACTAGTCCACTATTACACCACTACTAGTCCTCTACTACACCGCTACTAGTCCACTACTACAGAGCTACTACACCGCTACTAATCCACTACTACAGGGCTACTACACCGCTACTAGTCCACTACTACACTGCTACTAGTCCACCACTACACCGCTACTAGTCCACCACTACACCGCTAATAGTCCACTACTACACCGATACTAATCCACTACTACAGGGCTACTACACCATTACTAGTCCACTACTACAGGGCTACTACACCGCTACTAATCCACTACTACAGGGCTACTACACCGCTATTAGTCTACTACTACAGGGCTACTACACTGCTACTAGTCCACTGCTACAGGGCTACTACACTGCTACTAGTCCACTACTACAGGGCTACTAGTCCACTACTACAGGGCTACTACAGCTACTAGATTCTGGGTCCTGTACCGAGCGGCTGCCCTGCTGCACGGTGAACACAGGAGTTCGGTCGCTGGGCACAGGCGCCTCTCAGAGGATGCTTTGCATTTTCTCTATGACTGCACAGCATTCTCTGATTGGATGAGGTGGAGAGCATGACGTAATCCCTCACCTCGTCCATTCAGAGCACTCTGTACATTGAGGGAATCTCCTAATGATGAGTGTAAATACAGAAATGTACATGATTTCAAAATGTACAAAAAAAATTCATAAAAATAAATTGCCCGTACAGGTACAATATTAAAGACAAGGAGTGTGACGATCGCAGCGTCAGACCCCAGACCTTCTCACCAAACTCGTGACCGAAGGACTAGCCAATCTAAAACCGCACTGTCACGTGCTTAACAATGCCACGCACAGCTGCGCCCTGCACAAAGATTTTACAGCTAATGGACCACAATCTGTGTACCGGCAGCCTGGACGCGATTGTTACTGGGTCAGGTTAATTACGCAATTAACCCTTCACACTGCCACCACCTCCTTTTTGTACAGAGAAAGGGGAAACTCGGCGATATCAGCAATAACACTATGATGTTTGCATAAGCGTCTGTATACCACTGTCACCACAGGCAGCGATATACCGAAGTTTAAAACACACAGTAGCACTCTTCAGAGGCAGGGATTCTTAGTTTGCATTAAAGAGCTTTAGAAACAGTTCAACACTTTCAGAAAGTAGAATTTATTACTAAAACGTCAAAAGGGTGCAATAAAAATATTTACAGAAAAGATGTAGCGTGTGTGTATATATACACACACACACACAGAGAGATCAATAACACAGGAAAGAGATAACAGAAAGAAGTTTAGAGAGATAAAGTACTTGCCAAAAGTCCTGGGTTAAGCAGCTTTCAAGTTCTCTGAGCAAAAGGGCCATCTCCCAAAGTTGGTTCCGATGTTAAAAGGGAGCTTCTTCAACTTCAACTCAGCTTGGCTTTTCTAGGAACTCAGCAGGGTGTCTCCCTGAAGCAGAGAACCAATCGCCTCGTTTGGGTGGGTGCTGCAGGCGGAGACCCAAGCTAGAACCAAAATCCCTCCCAAGTTGATACCAGGGCAATAACTTTCCCTGGATACATGTAACATTCTATCCACGAGTAGATTAATATGCAGAATCATCTGCTGAACGTCTAGATATGAAATAGGACATACCTGCTGAGACGGTTAAGGAGATATCATTTTCTGCTCTCCTGTAGATGTCAGCTAGGGGGTGTAATATATCAGGCGACTTGTATTAAAGTGACCGGTGTGAATATATGCCCAGTTTTTATGTAAGTCTTCCATAATCCAAGATATGGAATCATAGGGGAAAATAGATTTTGAATGAGGTGTCTGTTTTACGGCTTATCTGGCATGTCTTTGAAGCCCAGCGAAGGACTGGTTTATGGTTTTGCAATCCTTTTCCAAGCAAGAGTCTCACAGACATGGGGGGGGGGGGGTCAGGCTAATTGGGGTTTATAAACATGATGCCCTCCCAATGTGTTTGCTGCTTGTGATCTCTACATCATACAGATCACGTCACTAAACAGAGGGGGAGGGGGGATTTGGAGAGAGATACAAGATGGAGGATCCTTAGCAAGATGGAGGACCGCATCCATCTTTGTGTGCACAATTGCTACAAGGTGTGTCTCCACCTCCTCCTTGGAAAAAAAAAAAGGTTAGAGGTGACCCCCCCAGTGATCAGACTGTACATTGTAACTTTATAGGAGGAGGAAGCATTTCCTCAGTCTCCCCTCCCCCAGTGATCAGCCTGTACATTGTAACTTTGTAGAAGGAGGAGGAAGCATTTCCTCAGTCTCCCCTCCCCCAGTGATCAGACTGTACATTGTAACTTTGTAGAAGGAGGAGGAAGAATTTCCTCAGTCTCCCCTCCCCCAGTGATCAGACCGTACATTGTAACTTTGTAGAAGGAGGAGGAGGCATTTCCTCAGTCTCCCCTCCCCCAGTGATCAGACTGTACATTGTAACTTTGTAGAAGGAGGAGGAAGCATTTCCTCAGTCTCCTCCCCCAGTGATCAGACTGTACATTGTAACTTTGTAGAAGGAGGAGGAAGAATTTCCTCAGTCTCCCCTCCCCCAGTGATCAGACCGTACATTGTAACTTTGTAGAAGGAGGAGGAGGCATTTCCTCAGTCTCCCCCAGTGATCAGACTGTACATTGTAACTTTGTAGAAGGAGGAGGGAGCCTTCCCTTAGTCTCCCCTCCCCCAGGGATCAGAGTGTACATTGTAACTTTGTAGAAGGAGGAGGAGGCATTTCCTCAGTCTCCCCTCCCCCAGTGATCAGACTGTACATTGTACCTTTGTAGAAGGAGGAGTAAGTTACACAATGATCATAGCCAGCACTATTGAACACAGCCAGGATTTACATGATTGTGTCATCTGTGAGCTGGAATCTCAGTACAGGAAGTAGATGGTGACCCCGGATGAAACCTGAACAAAGATGGTGCCGTCCTTCTGGAGCGGAAATCAGATGAAGGCGTGGTCAGGGGGAGAAGGCGTGGTCAGGGAGAGAGGTAACCAATACCTGGAGGGGTCACACTGATACATTGTATACATCTGATGACACTTCACATTACTAATCCATGAAGCTATACTTCTGACACAGGTGGCTCCAGCAGCATTGATGGCGTGCACAAGCGCGCGCTCTGAGCCGCGGATCCGCGCTGCCTTCACACGTGTCTCTGGACGCCGTCTTGATGAATGTCTGACACCCGCTCCAGCCTCATCTGGGAGAAGAAAGCTGGCGGCAGTTCAAAGGCGATCGCCTGGATTCCGATGCGAGTGTGACTCATCCCGCGCTCACATCAATCGGCGGATCTGGAGCGGACATGTTGCCAGCATCTTCCAGGAACATGTTCGGGAGAGCAGACCAGTGCCTGCGTGTGTGGCAGAGTCCGTCCCTGCCAGCGGGGGGGGGCGCAGGCCACCTGTTAGTCGGTGGGATACAGAGAAGTGAAGCAAGTAGTCACGCCAACTTTTAACTATTTAAAACTTGCGTTCGTATTTTATTTTCCAGAAATACATCATTTCTGTTTTCAGACTGGGTCTCTGTGCTTCTCTATGCAATGCATGGCTGGTGGGAGGGGCTGTACATAGCTTCCTGCCTCAATACACCTTCCAAGAGCCCCCAGTCCTGAGGCAGGCAGTGGGAGGAGCTATGCAAATATCAAAATGCAGCGATGTGGGCATTCCTAGGCAGGCCGTATTTGCATAAGTACCACCCACAGGTGATGCTGAGCTTCCACGATTGAAAGAACTGAAATCCAATGAATGAAAGGGGCGGGGCCAGTGAGTTTAATTTATGCTGCAGCATGTGACAAGGAATGTCCCCACCTCCCCCCTGAAGAAAAAAAGTTAAAGGCGATCCCCCAGTGATCAGACTGTACATTGTAACTTTGTAGAAGGAGGAGGAGGCATTTCCTCAGTCTCCCCTCCCCCAGAGATCAGTCTGTACATTGTAACTTTGTAGAAGGAGGAGGTGGCATTTCCTCAGCCTCCCCTCCCCCAGTGATCAGACTGTACATTGTAACTTTGTAGGAGTACTCCTCCCATGAGCCCCCCAGTCCTGATGTATAGGTACCACCCACAGGTGATGGCGCGCTTCCACAATTGAAAGAGCTGAAATCCAATGAATGAAAGGGGCGGGGCCAGGGACATTTCTATTTATGCTGCGGCATGTGTACAGTCCTAAGAGGTCACATACTCACGGAGGTGGTTGGGGGGGGGGAGGTACTACTTTGGCTAAACCTCCTGGTTTTACTGCCCCATAGCCATACATGTGAATGAGAACTTAAAGCCCCCGAAGAAGTCATTCCGTGGTTTCTTCCATCACAATGATGGCTACAATGTGGAATTGTCCTTTGAGCAAAGAAGACATATAAATGAATGATGGCGGCCTCCTTCCTTCCTCGTTGGGGGGGGGGGGGTCACTTCTTGCCACGTTGCCATGGTGCAGGTACAATGCACCGGCCGATTCAGTGTGGGCAGAGCTGCTGACTGATCCGGGCAAGTCCCAGCCAGGCGTGATGCAAGACGGCGTGGAAACTCGGAATGATCTCCGACACGGATTCCTTAGTGTGATGACACAACGATCGGAGTGTTACAACAGGACGATTCGGGGGGGGGGGGGGGCGCAGATGATGTAATTCTAAATATATAAAAAAAAAAAGAACCAAAGATGACAAAAGTAAAAAAAAAAAAAAATGAATGGCGGACGCGGTTGGGGCCCAGATATTTGATAAAGTATTGCAAAGGTGGGAGGTGACAGCCAATCAGAAATGTGTTTTCAGCTGTATGATCGTCTATACAATCCACTAGAAGCAACCAACAGCGATCGGCCATAACTCGATGCCCACCCACCTAATACTGGGTAGGTCCCCCTTTTGTCACCAAAACAGCCCTGACCCCCCCAGGCATGGACTCCACTAGACCTCTGTAGGGATCAACACCAAGCCGTCAGTAGCAGATCCTTTAAGTCCTGTAAGTTGTGAGGTGGAGCCTTCATGGCTCGGACTTATTTTCCCAGCACCTCCTACAGATGCTCGATTGGATTGAGATCTGGAGAATTCGATTGGATTGAGATCTGGAGAATTCGATTGGATTGAGATCTGGAGAATTCGATTGGATTGAGATCTGGAGAGTTTGGAGGTCAAGTCAACACCTCGTTGCTGTGTTCCTCAAATCATTCTTGAGTTCATTAGACCAGGCCACCTCCTTCCATTGCTCTGTGGTCCAGTTCTGATACTCACATGCCCATTGTAGGTGCTTTTGGCTGTAGATATGGGTCAGCATGGGTATTGTGCTCCTCAAACCTCTGTTGAACCATTTTTGCAGTGTGACACATTATCCTGCTGGAAGAGGCCATTGTCATGAGGGAATATCTTTTTCATGAAGGGGTGTATTTGGTCACCAGCAATGTTTAGGTAGGTGGTACGTGTCAAGGAACATTCACATGAATAGAAGGATCCAAGGTATCCTAGAAGAACATTGGCCAAAGCATCACACTACCTCTGCCGGGTTTGTCTTCATCCCATCCTGGTGCCATCTCTTCCCCAGGTAAGTGACACCCACCCACCCGGCGGTCCACATCATGGAAAAGAAAATGTGATTCCTCAGCCCAGGCCACCTCCTTCCATTGCTCCATGGTCCAGTTCTGACGTTCATGTGCCCATTGTAGGTGCTTTTGGCTGTAGATATGGGTCGGCATGGGTATTGTGCTCCTCAAACCTCTGTTGAACCATTTTTGCAGTGTGACACATTATCCTGCTGGAAGAGGCCACTGTCATCAGGGAATACCATTTCCATGAAGGGGTGTACTTGGTCACCAGCAATGTTTAGGTAGGTGGTACGTGTCAAGGAACATCCACATGAATAGAAGGATCCAAGGTGTCCCAGAAGAACATTGGCGAAAGCATCACACCGCCTCCACCGGCTTTGTCTACGTCCCATCCTGGTGCCATCTCTTCCCCAGGTAAGTGATGCACACCCACCCAGCCATCCACATCACCGAAAAAAAAACGTGATACCTCAGCCCAGGCCACCTCCTTCCATTGCTCTGTGGTCCAGTTCTGAAGCTCACATGCCCATTGTAGGTGCTTTTGGCTGTAGATATGGGTCAGCATGGGTATTGTGCTCCTCAAACCTCTGTTGAACCATTTTTGCAGTGTGGTGCATTATCCTGCTGGAAGAGGCCACTGTCATCAGGGAACACTGTTTCCATCAAGGGGTTTACTTGATCACCAGCAAAGTTTAGGTAGGTGGTACGTGTCAAGGAACATCCACATGAATAGAAGGATCCAAGGTATCCCAGAACATTCGCCAAAGCATCACACCGCCTCCACCGGCTTTGTCTTTGTCCTATCCTGGTGCCATCTCTTTCCAGGTAAGTGACACACACCCACATCATGGAAAAGATTCCTCAGACCAAGCCACCTCCTTCCATTGCTCCGTCGTCCAGTCCTGAAGCTCACATGCCCATTGTAGGCTCTTTCGGCTGTGGACACTGGTCAGAATGAGCCCCCTGACCGGCCTGCGGCTACACAGCCCCGTACACAACTGTGATGCTCTGGGTGTTCTAACACCTTTCTATCAGAACCAGAACTTTGAGCTCCTGTAGCTCTTCTATCAGATCGGACTATATGTCCATCAATGAGCCTTGGCAGCCCGTGACGTTGGTCACTAGTTGGCCGGTTTTCCTTCCTTGGACCACTTTTGGTCCTGACCCAGTGGTGTATTATATTTCTGTGCTGTCCTAGGCTCATTGGACATCCTCCAGCAACCCCACAGCCTGTGGCGGATGACTCATCTGCTCTACACCGTCCTCCTCCGTTCCAGCACTCACTGGCACAGCTCGCAGAATGGTATCCATCAGGCACCACCAAAACCATGATGAGGACCAGGAAGGAGTTGGACACCATCCATCTTGTGGATCCCAGCTCCTGCTGTTCCCCTGCCTGCACTGCTCCCCAGTCATCAGCTGCCACTGTGTCACTTCTGCCAGGGGGGGCGGAAAAATGCCGCCCTAGGCAATTGCCTTCTTTGCCTCGCAACATATATGCCAGTCCTGGCCACTGTAGACTGGAAACGTCCTACAAGACCTGCAGTGCTGGAGTGGCTCCGCCCCAGTTGTCCAGACTTCACAATCTGGCCCTCCTCAAAGTCCCTCCAATCCTTACACTGGTCCTTGTTTTCTGCTTTCAACGCATCAACTTCAGGGGCAACATGTTCACTTGCTGCCTAATATATCCCTGCCTAATTTGGAGATTTCTGCAGTGTTGCCATTTTGGAGAAATGTTTTGGAATTGATGGGGACGGCCGACGAACCTCGACGCCAGCAGTACACATGTATGTGGCCCTGTTAATAAACACCTACCAGACTGAGAGCGTGCTGGCTGCACACTCCCAACCCGCTCCCTGCACACTCCCAACCCGCTCCCTGCACACTCCCAACCCGCTCCCTGCACACTTCCAACCCGATCCCTGCACACTCCCAACCCGCTCCCTGCACACTTCCAACCCGCTCCCTGCACACTCCCAACCCGCTCCCTGCACACTCCCAACCCGCTCCCTGCACACTTCCAACCCGATCCCTGCACACTCCCAACCTGCTCCCTGCAGACTCCCTGCACACTCCCCACCCGATCCCTGCACACTCCCTACCTGCTCCCTGCAGACTCCCAGCACGCTCCCTGCACACTCCCCACCCGATCCCTGCACACTCCCAACCCGCTCCCTGCACACTCCCAACCTGCTGCCTGCACACTCCCAGCACGCTTCCTGCACACTCCCAACCCGCTCCCTGCACACTCCCAACACTCTCCCTGCACACTCCCAACCCGCTCCCTGCACACTCCCTATCCGCTCCCTGCACACTCCCTATCCGCTCCCTGCACACTCCCAACCCGCTCCCTGCACACTCCCAACCCGATCCCTGCACACTCCCAACCTGCTGCCTGCACACTCCCAGCACGCTTCCTGCACACTCCCAACCCGCTCCCTGCACACTCCCAACACTCTCCCTGCACACTCCCAACCCGCTCCCTGCACACTCCCAACCCGCTCCCTGCACACTCCCTATCCGCTCCCTGCACACTCCCAACCCGATCCCTGCACACTCCCAACCCGCTCCCTGCACACTCCCAACCCGATCCCTGCACACTCCCAGCACGCTCCTTGCACACTCCCAGCACGCTTCCTGCACACTCCAAACCCACTCCCTGCACACTCCCATCACTCTCCCTGCACACTCCCAACCCGCTCCCTGCACACTCTCAACACATTCCCTGCACTCCCAACCCACTCCCTGCACGCTCCCAACCCACTCCCAACACGTTCCCTGCACTCCCAACACGTTCCCTGCACTCCCAACCCGCTCCCTGCACACTTCCAACCCGATCCCTGCACACTCCCAACACTCTCCCAACCCGCTCCCTGCACACTCCCCACCCAATCTCTGCACACTCCCAACCCGCTCCCTGCACACTCCCAACCCGCTGCCTGCACACTCCCAACCCGCTCCCTGCACACTCCCAACCAGCTCCCTGCACACTCCCCACCCAATCTCTGCACACTCCCAACCCGCTCCCTGCACACTCCCAACCCGCTCCCTGCACACTCCCAACCCGCTGCCTGCACACTCCCAACCCGCTCCCTGCACACTCCCAACCCGCTCCCTGCACACTCCCAACACTCTCTCTGCACACTCCCAACCCGCTCCCTGCACACTCCCCACCCGATCCCTGCACACTCCCAACCCGCTCCCTGCACACTCCGAACCCACTCCCTGCAAGTTCCCAACCCGCTCCCAACACGTTCCTTGCACTCCCAACCTGCTCCCTGCACTCTCCTTGCACACTCCCAGCACAGTGGTCAGGGGGGATTGGTAGGCTTCTGATACATACTTGCGATGAGGAGCTTTCTGATCATATGACCACTGTGACAACCAATCACAGCGGTCACATGAACCAACTGCCCCCCTCTGCCTTAAAGGGATGGGAAGTGGTCAGCACTAAGGGATAAACTCCCCCCTCCAGTCTTGCACAGGTGCACCAGCTCCTCCCCTCGTCTTGCACAGGTGTACCGGCTCCTCCCCTTCAGTCTTGCACAGGTGTACCGGCTCCTCCCCTTCAGTCTTGCACAGGTGTATGGCTCCTCCCCTTCGGTCTTGCACAGATGTACCGGCTCCTCCCCTTCAGTCTTGCACAGGAGTACCGGCTCCTCCCCTTCAGTCTTGCACAGGTGTATTGGCTCCTCCCCTTCAGTCTGCATAGGAGTACCGGCTCCTCCCCTTCAGTCATGCACAGGTATACCGGCTCCTCCCCTCGTCTTGCACAGGTGTACCGGCTCCTACCCTCGTCTTGCACAGGTGTATCGGCTCCTCCCCTTCAGTCTTGCACAGGAGTACTGGCTCCTCCCCTTCAGCCTTGCACAGGTGTAGCGGCTCCTCCCCTGGACTGAAACGGCTTCCTCTGATGTCACTGCACACTGGGAGCTTCTCACATGCACTAGAAGCTGCAGAAAGTCAGATAGCGCTCCGCCTCATTTCCTGGTTGGAGAACGTCCAGCATCATCTAGCACTTTCGTCCTCAGCCTGACTGTCCCTGGCTCCGCCCCTTTCATTCACTGCATTTCAGTTCTTTCAATCATGGCGGCTCAGTTTCACACGTGGGCGTTGCTTACATTATGGCAGCCTGCCTAGGAACGCCCACTCCTCCAGACAGACACCCACCCATCAAGGCATATAAAAAAAATAGAACTCCTTCCACTGCTTGCAGGGCTGAGGGCTCTTGAGATGAGTACCGAGGCAGGGTGCTGTGATGTTTTCAGGAAGCTATGTAAAGCCCCTACCACCAGCCATGATCTGCCTGCATTGCATAGAAAAGCACAGAGATCCAATGATGAGATCTAAAGTATCTAAAATGAGTTTAAAATACCATATGTAATGATAATGGAATTTTTTAAAAATAGTTTTTATTGGTATATTAACCACTTGCTTGCCGCCCTATAGCAGAAATATTGCTACAGGGTGGCAGGGCTGCACAAAATCACGTATATATATATACACGTGATTTCACATTTCCAAGTAGAGAGCGCGTCGCCATTGGCAGCTTCAGCTGTCGATCGCCGAGTATCACTGACAGGGAAGAGATCTGTATGGAAACAATACAGATCTTTCCCGTCAGCACCAGCATTGCTGCTTTGTATGGCTCTGCATAGCATGACTACAGAGTAAACCAGCACACAGGTAATCATTTGATCGCCCCCCACGTTAACCCCTTCCTGCCCTTTGCCATTAGTACAGTGTCAGTGCTTTTTATTAGCACTGTTCACTGTATTGGTGTCACTGGGGATGTCAGTGACACCAAGTCAATTCCCTCCCCCCCCCCCCTCCAGTGTCAGAATGCCCACCGCAGTCCCGCTGTAAGTTGCTGATCGCCGCCATTACTAGTATGAAAAAAAAAAAATCCCAGTATCTGTACCGCCATTTGTAGACGCTATAACTTTCACGTAAACCAATTCATTTACATGTATTGGGATTTCTTTTTAGCAAAGACACAAAGAATACATTTTAGCTGAAATTTATGACGAAATTTGATTTTTTAATTTTTTTTTTACTGCAAATGTTTAATAGCAAAAACTCCAAAATATTGTTTTTCCTCAAAATTGTTGCTTTTTTTGTTTATAGCGCAAAAAAATAAAAACACCCAGGCGATCAAATACCAGAAAAAGAAAGCTCTATTTGTGGGGAAAAAGGACGTAAATTTCATTTGGGTGCAGCGTTGCATGACCGCGCAATTGTCAGTTAAAGTAACGCAGCGCCATAACGCAAGAAATGACCTGGTCAGGAAGGGGGGGAAATCCTCTGGAGGGTGAGAGCGGGATCCTCTGGAGCAGCGGTTCTCAACCTGGGGGTCGCGACCCCTTTGGGGGTCGAACGACGCTTCCACAGGGGTCGCCTAAGACCATCGGAAAACACATATTTCCGATGGTCTTAGGAACCGAGACACCGCTCCTCGCCGCCGCCACCGCCGTCTCCAGGTGTGGGCGGGATGACATGCCGCCCCTGTCATCTGGACACACCTCGAGATCAATCCTCGCCTGTGATTGGCCGCCGGCACTGTAGCTCAGGCACACAGGCGGCCAATCACCGGCAAGGAGGTGGAGCTTGGAGAGGAGGGGCCGAGCGGCACCGCGAAGATCGAGCGAGTGAAGAGGAGGAGAGCGGCCGGAGAAGGAAGACAGCTGACAGGTAAGTGTCTGTACCATGGGAGAGGGAGGGAGCGAGCGAGCCCAGGCTGGAGCAGGGGTCTGCAAGGTAAGTATCACTGGTGTCAGTGGGAATAGTGCCCCATCATTGGTGTCACTAATACCAATGATGGGGCACTATTCCTCCCACAGACACCAATGATGGGACACTATTCCTCCCACTGACACCAATGATGGGGCACTATTCCTCCCCCCACTGACACCAACAATGAGGCACGATTCCTCCCCCACTGACACCAAGGATGGGGCACGATTCCTCCCCCCACTGACACCAACGATGGGGCACAATTCCTCCCCCACTGACACCAACGATGGGGCACAATTCCTCCCCCCACTGACACCAAGGATGGAGCACAATTCCTCCCCCCACTGACACCAAGGATGGGGCACTATTCCTCCCCCCACCGACACCAATGATGGGGCACTATTCCTCCCACTGACACCTATGATGGGGCACTATTCCTCCTCCCACTGACACCTATAAATGGGGCACTATTCCTCCCACTGATACCAATGACGAGGCACTATTCCTCCCACTGACACCAATGACGGGGGCACTATTCCTCCCACTGACACCAATGACGGGGCACTATTCCTCCCACTGACACCAATGACGGGGCACTATTCCTCCACTGACACCAATGACGGGGCACTATTCCTCCACTGACACCAATGACGGGGCACTATTCCTCCCACTGACACCAATGACGGGGCACTATTCCCACCACTGATACCAATGACGGGGCACTATTCCTCCCACTGACACCAACAATGGGGCACTATTCCTCCCACTGACACCAGTGATGGGGCACTATTCCTCCCTCTGATACCAATGATGGGGCACTATTCCTCCCACTGACACCAATGATGGGGCACTATTCCTCCACTGACACCAATGACGGGGCACTATTCCTCCTCCCACTGATACCAATGACGGGGCACTATTCCTCCTCCCACTGATACCAATGATGAGGCACTATTCCTCCCACTGACACCAATGATGGGGCACTATTCCTCCCACTGACACCAATGAAGGGGCACTATTCCTCCCCACTGATACCAATGATGGGGCACTATTCCTCCCACTGACACCAATGATGGGGCACTATTCCTCCCACTGACACCAATGATGGGGCATTATTCCTCCCACTGATACCAATGATGGGGCACTATTCCTCCCACTGACACCAATGATGGGGCACTATTCCTCCCACTGATACCAATGATGAGGCACTATTCCTCCCACTGATACCTATGACGGGGCACTATTCCTCCCACTGACACCAATGACGGGGCACTATTCCTCCCACTGACACCAATGACGGGGCACTATTCCTCCCACTGACACCAATGACGGGGCACTATTCCTCCCACTGACACCAATGACGGGGCACTATTCCTCCCACTGACACCAATGAAGGGGGCACTATTCCTCCCACTGACACCAATGACGGGGCACTATTCCTCCCACTGATACCAATGACGGGGCACTATTCCTCCCACTGACACCAATGACGGGGCACTATTCCTCCCACTGACACCAATGACGGGGCACTATTCCTCCCACTGACACCAATGACGGGGCACTATTCCTCCCACTGACACCAATGACGGGGCACTATTCCTCCTACTGCAAAATTACAGTTATGAAGTAGCAACGAAATAATTTTATGGGTTGGGGGTCACCACAACATGAGGAACTGTATTAAGGGGTCGCGGCGTTAGAAAGGTTGAGAACCACTGCTCTGGAGGGTGAGGGCGTGTAGGGGGGGGGAATCCTCTAGAGGGCGATGGCGGGAATCCCCTGGAGGGCAAGGGTGGGGAATCCTCTGGAGGGCGAGGAGGGGAATCCTCTGGAGGGTGAGGGCATGGCGCGGGATCCTCTAGAGGGCGAGGGTGGGGAATCCTCTGGAGGGCTAGGGGGGGGGGGGAATCCTCTGGAGAGCGAGGGCATGGAATCCTCTGGAGGGCGAGAATCCTCTGGAGAGCGAGGGCATGGAATCCTCTGGAGGGCGCGGAATCCTCTGGAGGGCGAGGGTGGGAGAATCCTCTGGAGGGTGAGGGCGTGGGGGGGATCCTCTGGAGGGTGAGGGCGTGGGATCCTCTGGATGGCGAGGGCGCGGAATCCTCTGGAGGGCGAGGGTGGGAGAATCCTCTGGAGGGTGAGGGCGTGGGGGGGATCCTCTGGAGGGTGAGGGTGGGGGGGGGGGAATCATCTGGAGGGCGAGGGGAAACCTCTGGAGGGGAGAAGGGTTAATCAGAACCAGGGGAGACAAAATGTCAGCAGATTAAAGTTGAACAAAATCATGTTTTCTATCAGGAGAGTAAGGAAGGATTAGATTTCCTTCTGCCATGGGGTAGATTTTCCTCGCACTTCCTGTCCTATAGCCACCAACAGGAAGTGAGAGGAATCCATCCAAAGTGAGGGAATCCCAGGGTGTCACCAGAGCCAGTGTCCCCATTGTAAGATTTTCCTTCTATTCCCGTTCTGGTGACAACCCACAATGTGGGATTTTCTTTCACTTTTGCTGATAACGGTCAGTAGGAAGTTTTGTCATCCGGTGGATTGTAAAGTCCCGGTCAGCACCGGGCACATGCTGGGACCCTCCCAACCCCCATCAGTCTGCAGATCTCTTTTCGCCGTCCTTGGTCATATTCTCTGCTTGCAGTGACCCCGCCATGTTGCATTCTGGAGACAGATCCCATCAGTGACACACGAGATGCCAGAGTGCAGGATGTGATGCAATCCCTGGAATGGTGTCACCACTCACTTAGGGATCCTAGCAGACAACAGCGACCTCTGGTGTCACTCCTGGGAACTGACTGCCTCCCTCTAAGGCTGCTTTCACATGGCTCTATGGAAAAAAGGCATCAAAAACGCATACAAGTTTGGGTTTCTGTATGTCCGGGATCTTTGTGTGTCCCGGGGGTTTCATGTATTGCTGGGATCTCTGTGTCTCGGGGATTTCATGTATTGCTGGGATCTCTGTGTCTCGGGGATTTCATGTATTGCTGGGATCTCTGCGTGTCCCGGGGGTTTCGTGTATTGCTGGGATCTCTGCGTGTCTCGGGGATTTCATGTATTGCTGGGATCTCTGCGTGTCTCGGGGGTTTCATGTATTGCTGGGATCTCTGCGTGTCCCGGGGGTTTCGTGTATTGCTGGGATCTCTGCGTGTCTCGGGGTTTCATGTATTGCTGGGATCTCTGCGTGTCTCGGGGGTTTCATGTATTGCTGGGATCTCTGCGTGTCTCGGGGTTTCATGTATTGCTGGGATCTCTGCGTGTCTCGGGGATTTCATGTATTGCTGGGATCTCTGCGTGTCCCGGGGGGTTTTGTGTATTGCTGGGATCTCTGCGTGTCCCGGGGGTTTCATGTATTGCTGGGATCTCTGCGTGTCCCGGGGGTTTCGTGTATTGCTGGTATCTCTGCGTCTCCCGGGGATCTCTGTGTGTCCCAGGGTTTCGTGTATTCCTGGGATCTCTGTGTCCGGGGATCTATGTGTATTGTGGGGTTTCTGTGTGTCCCAGTGATCTGTGTGTCCTGGAATCTGTATTCTGTGGATCTCTGCTTGTCCCGGGATCTCTGTGTATTCTGGGGATCTCTGTATCCCGGTGATCTGTGTATTCTGGGATCTCTGTGTATTTTGGGGATCTCTGTGTATTCCTGGGATCTCTGTGCGTCCCGGGGGTTTCGTGTATTCCTGGGATCTCTATGTCCCGGGGTTTCGTGTATTCCTGGTATCTCTGTGTCCCGGGGGTTTCGTGTATTCCTGGGATCTCTGTGTGTCCCGGGGGTTTTGTGTATTCCTGGATCTCTATGTGTTCCGGGGGTTTCGTGTATTCCTGGTATCTCTGTGTCCCGGGGGTTTCGTGTATTCCTGGGATCTCTCTGTGTCCCGGGGGTTTTGTGTATTCCTGGGATCTCTGTGTGTCCCGGGGTTTTGTGTATTCCTGGGATCTCTATGTGTTCCGGGGGTTTTGTGTATTCTTGTCCAAGGGATCTTTGAGTGTCCAGGGGATCTCTGTGTGTCCGGGGGTTTCGTGTATTCCTGGGATCTCTGTGTGTCCCGGGGGTTTCGTGTATTCCTGGGGATCTCTGCATGTCCCGGGGATCTCTGGTGTATCCCAGGGGTTTCATGTATTCCTGGGATCTCTGTGTGTACCGGAGATCTATGTGTATTGTGGGGTTTCTGTGTGTCCCAGTGATCTGTGTGTCCCGGAATCTGTATTATGTGGATCTCTGCTTGTCCCGGGATCTGTGTGTATTCTGGGGTCTGTGTATCTCAGGATCTGTGTGTCCCGGGATCTCTGTGTGTCTTGGAATCTGTATTCTGGGGATTTCTGTGTCCCGGGCATCTGTGTGTTCTCGGGATCTCTGTGTGTCTCGAGGATCTCTATGTATTCTAGAGATCTGTGTGTGTCCCAGGGTTTTGTATGTCCCGGGATTTCTGTGTTCTGGGGATCTCTGTCTATTGTGGGGTTTCTGTGTCCCAGGATCTGTGTATTCTGGGATCTATGTGTATCCTGGAGATATCTGTGTGTCCCGGAATCTGTGTATTCTGGGGTCTCTGTGTCCTGGGATCTCCGTGTATTCTGGGGATTTTTATGTGTCCCGGGATCTCTGTGTATTCTGGGGATCTCTGTGTATCCGTGATCTGTGTATTCTGGTGATATGTGTGTCCCGGGATCTGTGTATTCTGGGGATCTCTGTGTGTCCTGGAATCTCTGTGTAATCTGGGGTCTGTGTATTCTGGGATCTCTGTGTGTTCCTGGGATCTCTGTGTAATCTAGGGATCTCTGTGTATTCTGGGGATCTCTGTGTATTCTGGGATCTCTGTGTAATCTGGGATCTCTGCATATCCTGGAGATCCCTGTGTATTCTGGGAATCTCTGTGTAATCTGGGATCTGTGTATTCTGGGATCTCTGTGCAATCTGGGATCTCTGCATATCCCAGGGATCTGTGTATTCTGGGGATCTCTATGTAATCTGGGATCTGTGTATTCTGGGATCTCTGTGTGTTTCGGGGATCTCTGTGTAATCTGGGATCTCGGCATATCCCGGAGATACCTGTGTATTCTGGGGATCTCTGTGTAATCTGGGATCTCTGTGTATTCTGGGATCTGTGTAATCTGGGATCTCTGCATATCCCGGGGATCTCTGTAATCTGGGATCTGTGTATTCTGGGGATCTCTGTGTAACCTGGGATCTCTGTGTATTCTGGGGATCTCTGCGTAATGTGATCTCTGTGTAATCTGGGGTCTCTGTGTCCCGGGATCTGTGTTATTCTGGGATCTCTGTGTAATCTGGGGTCTCTGTGTCCCGGGGATCTGTGTATTCTGGGATCTCTGTGTAATCTGGGGTCTCTGTGTAATCTGGGGTCTCTGTGTCCCGGGGATCTGTGTATTCTGGGATCTCTGTTTATCACGGGACCAGGACCCATCAACATTCCTCTCTGCAGAACTAGGGAGGCAGTCAGTGCTCAGGACTGACACCAGAGGTCACAGTTTTCTTGTACAATCCCTGGGTGAGCGGTGACACCATTCCAGGGATTGCATCACATCCTGCACTCTGGGGTCTCTGTGTCACTGATGGGATCTGTCTCCGGAATGGAAGAGTTCATGTAATGAGAGTCATGGAGGAGTTTTACTGTGCAATAGATGGCCCCTGGTGTCCTGGTGTTTGTGTGACTCAAAGTGTCTGTGGTTCCTGGAGTTTCTTCTGTGCCGGGGGAGGGGCTTGAGTTCTGCCTGCTTTGGGGCCTGTGTATCCCGGGAGGGGGAGAGTGTCTGTATTGTGGGCTTTCTGTGTGCCTGGGGGGGTGTTTCTGCGCGTGTTCTGGGGTTTCTGTGTGTTCCAGGGTTTCTGTGTGTCCGGGGGGTGTTTTGCGTGTTCCAGGGTTTCTGTGTGCCCGGGGGGGTGTTTTTGCGTGTTCCGGGGTTTCTGTGTGTCCAGGGGGGATGTTTTTGCGTGTTCCGGGGTTTCTGTGTGTCCGGGGGGGGTTCTACCTGTTCCGGGGTTTCTGTGTGTCCGGGGGCGGGGTTCTACCTGTTCCGGGGTTTCTGTGTGTCCGGGGGGGTTCTACCTGTTCCAGGGTTTCTGTGTCCAGGGGGGTGTTGCTACCTGTTCCGGGGTTTCTGTGTGTCCGGGGGGGGGGGGGTTTCTGTGTGTCCAGGGGTTTCTGTGTGCCTGGGGTGGGGGTGTTTCTGTGTCCAGGGGTTTCTGTGTACCTGGGGGGGGGTGTTTCTGTGTGTTCCGGGGTTTCTGTGTGCCTGGGGGGGGGGGGTGTTTCTGTGTGTCCAGGGGTTTCTGTGTGCCTGGGGTGGGGGTGTTTCTGTGTCCAGGGTTTCTGTGTGTCCGGGGGGGGGGGGTTCTACCTGTTCCGGGGTGTCTGTGTCCAGGGGGGTGTTTCTACCTGTTCCGGGGTTTCTGTGTGCCTGGGGGGGGGGTGTTTCTGTGTGTCCAGGGGTTTCTGTGTGCCTGGGGTGGGGGTGTTTCTGTGTCCAGGGTTTCTGTGTGCCTGGGGGGGGGTGTTTCTGTGTGTCCAGGGGTTTCTGTGTGCCTGGGGTGGGGGTGTTTCTGTGTCCAGGGTTTCTGTGTGTCCGGGGGGGGGGGTTCTACCTGTTCCGGGGTGTCTGTGTCCAGGGGGGTGTTTCTACCTGTTCCGGGGTTTCTGTGTGCCTGGGGGGGGGGGTGTTTCTGTGTGTCCAGGGGTTTCTGTGTGCCTGGGTGGGGGTGTTTCTGTGTCCAGGGTTTCTGTGTGCCTGGGGGGGGGGGGGGGGGGGGTGTTTCTGCGTGTTTCCGGGGTTTCTGCGTGCCCGGAGGGGGTGTTTCTGCGTGTTCCGGGGTTTCTGCGGGCCCGGAGGGGGGGTGTTTCTACCTGTTCCAGGGTTTCTGTGTGCCTGGGGGGGGGGGTGTTTCTGTGTGTTCTGGGTTTCTGTGTGCCCGGGGGGGGGTGTTTCTGTGTGTTCTGTGGTTTCTACAGAAGGCGACCAATCAGCAACTTTGGTGCAGTCGTGTGATCGGCATTAGAACCCCATTCCTGACCTCTGGGGACATCACTGTCGGCAGACTGATTACTTCACTGGCAACATGCTTCTTCCAGATCAGTACCACACAGAGCTCCGCCCACATCCGGGCACTCAGCCTCTCCTGAGGAAGACAGTCAGGATAGGTTCTCGCAGTGCACTGTGGGAGGTGGGCGGGAAAGGGCGGCGCACTGTATTGTGGGAGGTAAGTGGGGCGCCGCAGTGCATTCTGGGAAGTGGATGAGGAGAGGCGGCCCGGTGCATTGTGGATGGGCGGCGCGGGGCATTGTGGGAGGTGTAGTCGGGTGGCTCCCAGCAGCCATCGCGGCTCTCACACACAGACACGCTGACAGCTGTTGAGTAGCACGGCATGCCCCGGGCCCGGAGGAGTAGGAAGGGCCCCACCAGTCGGGGTAAGAGCGGGAGAGGGGATCCCGGGAAAGGATGTGAGCTCCGCTCCTGTGATTGGTCCTCCGCCGGGTATACAGTCCGGTGTGAGGTAACCCAGGGCAACCAATCAGGATTTCCATCTCCTACAGAGGGGAGAGCTGATTGGCTGCTGAAGACAGAACTGAGAGACACCACCGACACTGGGGGGGACACTGATATCTGGGGGACACGGAGAGAAGAGGGACATTCACTGACATCTGGGGAAGGGGACCTGCACTGACATCTGGGGAAGGGGACGTGCACTGACATCAGGGGAAGGGGACGTGCACTGACATCTGGGGAAGGGGACGTGCACTGACATCTGGGGAAGGGGACGTGCACTGACATCTGGGAGGAGGGGGGTGTGCACTTACACCTGGGGGGGGGGACGTACACTGACACCTGGGGGGGGGGACGTACACTGACACCTGGGGGGGGGGGAGTACACTGATAATTGGGGTACACAGTGGAGGGGGAGATGTACCCCGGGTTCACACTGAGGCGGTGTGGAATTCTCAGCGGTTTCTGTGTGAATTCCGTATCACAATCGCCCCCCGGTCATGTGAACCGCTGCGGGTGTGCGTATTAAGTGAACAACACCCTGAAATCAGTCCACAGTGCGAGGTGCAGAATCCGATGGCATGGGTGAGAATACTCATGTGATCTGATTCTGGTGCCGACCCAAAAAAAAAGGGTCCTGCATGATTTTGGTGCGATTAGAGCCATAAAAACATACGTCTCCAATCGCACCGCACACACATCACGTGACACACCGCACTGCATTAGTGTGAACCTAGCCTTACACTGATATCTGGGGGGAGGGGGGTGGACGTACACTATGTGGGGGAGGGGGGGGGGCATTCACTCATACATGGGGAGGGGTGGACACTATCTGGGGGGAGGGGAGGGGGGTGGACGTACACTGACATGTGGGGGGGAGGGGGGTGGACGTACACTGACATCTGGGGGAGGGGGGGGTGGACGTACACTGACATCTGGGGGAGGGGGGGGGGTGGACGTACACTGACATCTGGGGGAGGGGGGGTGTACACTGACATCTGGGGGTAGACGTACACTGACATCTGGGGGAGGGGGGGGTGGACGTACACTGACATCTGGGGAAGGGGGTGTGTACACTGACATCTGGGGGAGGGGGTGTGTACACTGACATCTGGGGGAGGTGGACGTACACTGACATCTGGGGGAGGTGGACGTACACTGACATCTGGGGGAGGGGGAGGACGT
Source organism: Staurois parvus (assembly GCF_062004578.1). Taxonomy (NCBI): domain Eukaryota; kingdom Metazoa; phylum Chordata; class Amphibia; order Anura; family Ranidae; genus Staurois; species Staurois parvus. The sequence continues at coordinate 93,913 of NW_028318782.1, forward strand.
ACACTGACATCTGGGGGAGGGGGGGGGGAGTGTGGACGTACACTGACATCTGGGGGAGGACGTACACTGACATCTGGGGGAGGACGTACACTGACATCTGGGGGAGGACGTACACTGACATCTGGGGAGGGGGGGGGGGTGGACGTACACTGACATCTGGGGGAGGGGGGGTGGACGTACACTGACATCTGGGGGAGGGGGGGGTGGACGTACACTGACATCTTGGGGGGGGGGGGTGGACGTACACTGACATCTTGGGGGGGGGGGGTGGACGTACACTGACATCTGGGGGAGGGGGGGGGGGTGGACGTACACTGACATCTGGGGGAGGGGGGGTGTACACTGACATCTGGGGGTGGACGTACACTGACATCTGGGGAGGGGGGGTGGACGTACACTGACATCTGGGGGAGGGGGGGGGGGGGAGTGTGGACGTACACTGACATCTGGGGGAGGACGTACACTGACATCTGGGGGAGGACGTACACTGACATCTGGGGAGGACGTACACTGACATCTGGGGGAGGACGCACACTGACATCTGGGGGGTGGACGCACACTGACATCTGGGGGGTGGACGCACACTGACATCTGGGGGGTGGACGCACACTGACATCTGGGGGGTGGACGCACACTGACATCTGGGGGGTGGACGCACACTGACATCTGGGGGGGTGGACGCACACTGACATCTGGGGGGTGGACGCACACTGACA